>NW_028327330.1:0-99653 GCF_031878675.1 Megascapheus bottae
TTACTACCAAAAATAAAAACAGCTGGGAATGGAGTTTGGGCTCAAGTGGTAAAGGGCTAGTCTTGAGTACAAATGCTTAGTGCCCAGGCCCTGAGTTCAGGCTCCAGCACTGCCAACAACCTCACTTTAGTGAGATTTTAGCTTTATCCATGTAGGCACATCTCACTGGAATCTTTGCTGGTAGAGATAGTCTTCGTAATTTTGTCTCAAGGTAAAGGTCCTCCTGGAGTAGTACACAAAAGGTGTCATGGAGAGAGGAGCCCCACTTGCTCCAGGTTTGAAGATGGCATAGGTCAAGCCAGCATGGAGTTGGCACATCAATCTTTTTCCTAGCACCACATACCAGTGAATGTCAAATGACATTGATTGTTGTGGGATTGTGTGATTGAAGTGCCCCATTAAGGGCAGTGTTAGCACATCCAAACTTGGATACCAGGAATGCTGAAATCTCAAAGCTAAGATTTCTGTTGGCTACAGAAATGCTGGTTTGTCTGTTATTCACTAAAAGTTCAGGTGCAAAGATTCTGAAGCTTGATGCCATGTGTTTATTCCATTTAGTAAAATTATTTTAATGCACTGTATAAGTTAAAACATTTGATAAGAGTCAGGGGTAGTGAAAACATTGTTCTTGAATTCAGGTGTCTGGCAGGGTAATGGGGGGGTGTTGGTGGCTGGGACTATGAAGCTGGAGCTGCTATCAAACCATGGATCATGTTGCTCTTTGTCTGGGAGAAATGACTCCAAAGATGAAATTTGAATGGTGAGGAAAAGATGATGATGTACTCAGGAAATTTCTCCTAAACAAATGCTCATGTGGAAGTGGGATGGGGGCTGGGCATATCTGAGGCAGAGCTTAAGGGGGCTTCTCGTGGCATTGAGAACGTTCCTTGCGACTTCAGGCATGCAGCAGGGTGTTTTAGATGGCCATTGTGAGATGGATGGAATAAGACTGGAGACAACATGAATGCTGGGATCCTGCAATGCTCTTGCATGAGTGGCTGGTGGCTCACCTGAAAGAACTAATTATGTCTAAAAAAGAAATCAGGAATTTGTTTTGATTAGATAACACCTGTAATCCGAGGTATATTCAGGATCCTGATCTTAGTATTGTGGTTTAAAACCAACCCAGCAATGGGAAAAGTGCATGAGACTCTTACTCGCAGTTTAGAGCAAGAACAAAGATTGAAGTAGAGCTGTGGCTCAAGAGCTAGAGTGCTACCTTGAGCAAAGAAAAGCTAAGAAAAAGCTCCAGGTCTTGAGTTCAAGGCCAGGAATGAAAGAAGGAAGGTAAAAAAAGGGAAGTATGTGAGGAAGGGAAATATATAAATGAAAGAGAGAAGGAACTAGAAATTTAAAACTAGAGAATATTTAAAAGTCATCAGTCCATCTAAGAAAAGTGTTGGAGTATGGGTTCTATATGTGGTGAACTGGAAGCCCAGCAGTGACTTGTTAACCAAAGAGTCACCATGATGAGCAAAGGATAGAAATCTGCATGAGCCTCTTAGCGGATGGAGTCACAGAAGAGAACCTCAGCTCCCATCCCATAGTTAGAAGTATATAGAGATGGGGAAGTTGGCATCACCTTGATGTCATTGTGTGCATGGAGACTGGAAGCCATGGCTCTGTGAAAGCACAATGTTCTGGTTACTGAGCTGAGAGGCTGAGGAGAGCCAAGTCCTGGCCATGAAGAAATCAGGGTGGCAGCAGAGCAACTCTGCTGCAGTGTGTGCCTCCTTGGCTGTTCTTATTCTGTGGTGGATCAGGCCGGAGCGGGTGATAGTAACAGTTTTGCGGTCACAAGCCCTTCACCAAGAGCTTCCTGTGGGATCCTCATAAGCTACAGGGTGGCTGGTGGTGGGATGTGTGTGGGGTGGAACTGACAGAGGGATGGACGCATGGCAAGGTGGGTGAAGAGATGAGAGGAATGATGAGAGCCCAGTTCATTGGTTTCCAAGGTTAATGGGTGGGAGGTAGAGAGGCATGATGGAGGAAAGATGGAGGCAGGGGAAGGTGGTGACAGAGTGAGGCCATCTGTAGTGCCAGCCTGGCCATCATCTGAAGCCCATAGGCAGCTTCCTGATCCCTCACTTTGTCCTGCCCCTTGTGGAGGGAATGTCACATGTACCCAGAACTAGGGGTGGGGCAATGTTAGTAGCACCTGGAGAACCATTGGCCTCTACCTGGGTGAGGGGTGGTTATGGCTCCCATGCTAGGTGGCCTGATAGCTATGGAACAGATCTCTCCTTAGCTACCACAGTCAGTGGCTGCTCTCCATCTAGGGTTACGGCACCTGCTCAGCCATCAGGACACCCCATGCCAGGACAGAGGCCTACAATTGAGATGGCAGCACAGGGGTGAAGATGATCTCACTGTAGCCCTAGTTACATGGCTGTCCCTGCATGCAGGACAGGATGAGCTGGGGGAAGATGTTCTCTGTGTTTTTCCACAGCCCATCCCGGCCTCTTCTTGTGTCTGATTAGACCAAGAGAGTACCAGGTTCCCTCTCATAGTCCTGGTTCTTTTTCTTTTACAGTCATGAGGCTTGAACTCAGGTCCTGGGTACTGTCCCTGAGCTCTTTTGCTCAAGGTTGATGCTCTACCATTTGAACCATAGTGCCATGTCCAGGTTTTCCTTTTCATGTGGATCTCTGATATCTCCAGTGCTGTGTCTGCAGGGAGGCACTCACCCCACAGACAGAGCCACCTCTGCCGTGAGTGTGACTGCCCACAACCCTCACATCCACTCCTTGCACACCCCTCGACTCCAGTTTTAGCTCCTCTTGGACTGGGTGTCCAGCCTAACCCTTCCTACACTCACAAAGGGTCTACAATTGTCTACCCAGGGTCCTTTCTGCTGCCAGCCAGAGTACAGACTGTGCACATCTTGACGATCACAGAGCTCAAAGCCAAAGGCTGAGATGCAGAAGGGGGTGACCCAGTAGCTGCACAGGGCCCATGGATCATCCTGTGCATCCCCCAGCCTGTGACTTCCCCCACCCCCTTGGCAGGGAAGCTCCATGCCCACATCCTGATCCCTGGTCCCCTCCAATTCCATTCTCCCTTGGATTTTGCAGACTGTCTACCATCAGGATCTAAAATTCTATTCATCACTTTATGTCCTTATCACTGATTTGCTACTTTGGCAGGATCTCCCCGTGCCTGGAGTGTGGGCATGTCATGTACTCTCTGTGGAGAAGTAGCCCCAGGAGAAGAAATATGCACTTCATGTGAGTGTTGGACAGGGCAGTAGGGCTCCCTAGGATCAGAGGCCACAGGAGGGGTGCAGATGGGGGAATGCTAGGGGCCCCAGGGGACAGTGGGAGTTAGGGCACAGTTGATTCCTTCTGCATGGTTGACACCGCTTCACAAACCCAACAGAATGAGGTTCACTTTACAGATGTCAGAGACAGTGCAGATTGCCAATGGGCGCAGGGGTCACTGTCACCCCCAGATGTTGGGTGCATGCTGGGATGCACGCAGAGGTGTTTTCAAGATCAGATAATGAGGATGTTGCAGGGTGTAACCATTCTTTTCAGATGGCTCTCTACCTCTCTTGAGCTTCATCTCTATCTTTGGCTTTTTCTTGGCAGTTAACTGGAAATGAGAGTTTCATGGACTTTCCTTTCTGGACTGGCTTCAAACAGAAGCTATGCACAGTTTTAAAACCATACCCTACTGAAGAAGGGAAGCTTGATCTGGTGCTTAACTGGGTTGCACTTTGGCTCCGTTTGGTCTGCTTCACGGGAGGGGGCTCATCATTTGTAGACTAAGATTTCATGACCTTCAAAGCCAAATGCTACCTGAAAGTTCAGGGTCCCAGCCTATGTGTTGGGCCTGGGTGAATACATTCTCTGTTATGCTGGGTCATCAACCCATGTTTTAAGCTGGAAGTAGGCAGTGCCACATTTGATAAGAACAACTGCCAGAGATTGTCACCTCATGAAAGCAGATTCTAAATTTGTATTCCATTTCCTGTGGTGGAGAAATCCCCTCCAAGTTAGACAGGCTCACATCCCCCTGCAGGTCACACTCCTAATGCACCCTTGAGTGTCCTCATGGTATTGGGATCTAAGTTTGTAGGGAATGCTGGTTTAGTCCATGAATTAGCTGGACAAGTGATGACAAACGTGTTGTGGATTAATATGAGAACAATTTCAGAAGCCCTGGAGGAGCCTCAACCTGACCCTCTGTGGTGCTATAAATTTGATAGGATGTTCCAGACTGAGAAACAATCACATGGCTTTGTGTTTGGCATCCAGACATGTGAGTGCATGTCTTAGCTGTCAGCCAATACAGAGGAGGACATGAATAAGTGGGTGGAAAGCATCTGTCAGACCCCTGTCTGGGGGCAGGTGGAGAGAACATAGGAAGGTAGATACCATGGCTGTGGTGGGGCCAAAAAAAGGGTAAAAGAGGCAAAGGAACCAGGTACTGGTAGCTCAAGACTGTCATCCTAGCTACTCAGGAGTTTGAGATCTGAGGATCACAATTCAAAGCCATCCCAGGACAGAAACTCCATGAGACTCTTATCTGGAATAAACTACTGAATGCAAGAAGCTCAAGCTTAGTGACGGCATCCAGGCCTAGCGTTCAAAACCCAGGACTGGCAGAAAAAGTATCAAATGACAAGAAGCTGGCCAAAAGTTAGAGGGGCTCTATCTTGACAAACAATACAATGGTAAGTTGCACTCAGAAGACTTGCACAAAATCTGGAAATGCCTGAGACCGATCTATGTATGTTTCCTGTTTGTCTAAATACATATGTTTATGCATTTATATATTAGCATAGAGAGACAGATCAATACATATGACTATACATATATACATAGCCAGACACTTATGGGTGGGTGGTATACTGTGTGAGAGTTTGTGTTTGTGTTTTGTGGATGGCTATCTCTGTTTAGGAAAGGTAGAAAATATGTAAATATCTTTAAAAAACTTGATAAAATATAGAGAGACATAAGCTCTTGAGGGAATCTGAAATGACAAGATTATTCACAGGCACGTTTATCCTTATGGATTCCTCAGCAAGTTTTAATTTTGTTCATTGTTTTCTTTCTTTTTTTCAACCAGTGCTAAGGATTTCTCTCAGGGACCAGGTGCTGCCAATTACTAATTTTCTCATGGCTGGTACAAGAGGAACTGAGCCACAGTTCCACTTTTGCCTTATTTATTCGTGCTTAACTGAAGATAAAGATTTCTATCAGTGACTTTCTTTCAGGGGCTGGATTCTAACGAGGATCCTCAGACCTCAGCCTTCTCTATAGCTACAATTAACAATATGAGAACCCAGCACTGGATTCCAATGCACAGGGCAAGAAATTGAGTGAATCTCTCAACTCCAATTAGATATAATAAGCTAGAAGTGAAAGACCAATAACTTTGAGGAAAAGATGCTAAGGGTTATCACACAGGCCCCATGAGTAAGCCCTAAACCCTGTACACATGTGTGCATGCACACATTGCAGATACACACACACATGCACACACACAATATCTCAGGCAATATTGTATTTTGAATTAATATCCAAAGATTGGACAACAGGATAGCAAGTAATAAAATCTGTTTTTATTGTCTACATTGAGGGAAAGGGATAAATCGCAAGATGCAGAAGCGAAGAATTCAGAGGCAAATGCTGTGAGTGAATAACTTGTAAAAAGCACATTTATTTTCTTTTCTTGTGTTTTTTTCTGCCATTCCTGGAGCTTGAACTCAGGGCCTGAGCACTGCTCTTGGCTTTTCCCAAGTCTAGCCCTCTGCAACTTGAGCCGTATTGCCATATGGATTTTTATATCTGTGTGATATTAAGGACTCAAACCTAGATCTTCATGGATGCTAGGCAAGCACTCTACCACTGGGCCAAACTCTAAAACCCGATAAAGTATTTATAAATAGTCATCATCATCATATCAAAATATCCTTTCTCCTACAAAGAATGAACACTTATCTATGTCTGTAAGACATTTTTTATGTCACCAATGCTTCTGTGATTTTCCCACTTGCATTTTACAGATGACAGCACAGATATTCATCAGGAAGAAAAATAGAGTAGGATACAAAAACCTAACAACGTCCTAGTAGATTGAAGTGAAAAATATGTGCAAGATGGCCTGGGTGTTTCATCTATTTGTAGAGTGCTTGGCTACCACACAAAAAGACTCCGGTTTGATTCTGCAGTGCCATATACATAGAAAACGCTGCAAGTGGTGCTGTGGCTTGGTGGGACAGCTATAGCCTAAAGAAAGCCTGAGAACAATGGTCAGGCTCTGAGGTCAAGTCCCAGGACTAGCAAAAAAAATGTGCAAGAGGCAAAATGCAAGCTTAGAAGGCACTGTGAAGCAAAATGTCTTGTGAAGGGTAAGGGGAATAGTGACAGTTAAGTTTGGATCTTACCTAAGAAAGGCTCCTTGAGGCTGAGACCAGGCTAGCACTTACGCCTAATTAATGACTTGGGATTTGAACAAAAAGGTGTGCTGTTTACTACATCCATATGTGAGGTGGGAAGGGAGATTCAGCCTCCAGTATGTCTTTGGGGAGGTCTTCTGTGAGCAAGGAGCTTTGGTCATTGGGCCTTGAAATGTGACCCTACCTCCCTCACAATGGAACAGAATATGGAACACTGGTAACTAAGCCACTGTATGTGACAACCAGCTCAAGCCAGCTCCCTTGGCCTGTGGCTCAGGAACCAGAAAGATGTTGCAGTGCTGTTGCCAAAGGTCAGGAGGCTCGCATCTCAGGCATGAGAGATATGGATGTCTCACTTGAAGAAGTAGATGCTGGATCAGTGCCAAGCCAAAATTCCAGTATATCAGTCATTTCTCTAGGAAGAAAGCCAGGAAACTCCAGGGCAACTCAGATGAGGTATATTGAGAGGAAACCTATTGGAACCCATCATCCTGCCCACACACTACAACCTTCTTGTGTGCTTTCAAGTGACTATACTGTTATTAGAGTGTGTCATTTCCAATCTACTCTATTCCACTTCCTCAGTGTGAAGTGTGGTCCCATTCCTACGTTTGAAATATCCACTGTTTTGCCAAAATAGTGTGATGGTAAGTCAGCTCAGACTCTGAATGAGCCTTGTAACCTATGGATCCTGGAGGAAGGCCTGTTGCAGATGCTGATGACAAAGCTGATCCCTGCCTACCAGAAAGGTGATCTCTTTTATGTGGGAAACTTCCTGCACAATTTCAAATAGTGGAGGACAATGTAGTAGTTGCTGGAAATTCTCTTGAAAAAGTGAGTGTTCCCCCTCCAAACCCAGGTTTGCTCACCCCTCCTGGCCAAGGCTTGGAATACTTGGCTCCTCTCTGAGCCTGTTTGGTTCACTGCGGTGTTCACAGGGGAGCTAAGCATGATACAAGTGCACAAACTACTTTATTATGACTGGGACACCATGCCATTTCATTTCCCTCACAAGCTACTGGAGTCTCAACAGTGTGCTTACTGAGAAGTTCGATTTCAGGCATGAGTAAGTGGCTCCCAACTGCAGCCCTCACCTAGGTGACATCCTAGGAAATCCCATTTCCCAGTAAGAAATGAGGTGTCAGTACTAATGGCGGAGGTCTGTGAAATACTGGAGTCAGAGGAAAAGCTAGGGGCTGAATCACTTTTGAGCCATCAGATAGGGATTGTGATAGCTTTGCCTGTTAGAACCTGAAAGCATTTACATTTTGGTGTGTGGTCCAGTGCTGCCACTTGAACCTGAACCCAGGTCTAAATGCCATCCCTTTGGTGTTCAAAAATTAGCACTGTACCATTTGAGTCATAGGTCAAGTTCTGGCTTTTTGCTGCCTAATTGAAGACAAGTGCCTTTAGACTTTTACTGACTAGACTGGCTTTCCACTGTGATCTTCAGAGCTCAGCCTGCTGGGTGGCTAATATTAGAGGAATGAGCATTTAGTTCTTTATTTGGAGCATTCACTTATTGATTTATTTAGAGCATTTCCTTAGTTAATTTAAGGTGCGTTTACTTTGGACAGATGTGTAGAGGCCTCCCACAGAAGCTTCTGGAAGTGGGGTGTAAAAGTCATTCTGTTGTCGAGTGTCTCTTACCCCCCTCCCACCACATAAGTGCACATCTCTGCAGGCCAGCCACAGCATTAGAGTTCTGCAAGAATGGGACTTTTGTAGAAGGCTCAGGATGGAGAGAGAAGGCTCTCACTTTCCTTGTACCGAATGTGCCCACAGCATCATGTGTTCCATCTATACGATGTGAATGGACTTCTACTCCACTGATTTCTACGAGTTCAAGAACTGCCACACCCTGACACAACTCAAGCTCTATATGAGGCTCCACATGCCGGCTTTGGACCTGCTCTTCTAAACACATACTTTTTGACCAGCTGGAGGAATGTGCGACCAGTAAGACCAAGAAAAAGTAGAAGTCCTGGTGTGGGTGCCTCAGAGCCTGTGAGTAGGAAGCCCATGAGGTCTAGATATTGGTTGGCCCTTACTTCTACAGAGCTTGGCAAAATGCCCTTTATGGGTGGTGTCAGCCAGGTAATGTCTGTCCTCTGATAGGACTCGGGAATAAGCACTCATTAGAAAGACCCTACACCTCCTCAGTGTTCAGTCCAAACTCCAGTTCTACAGGTTCCTCCATTAGACCCTCATGGAAGTTGAGTGACACTTCAAGTTGCAGAGTCCACTCTGTTCTCTCTGTCCCTATTTCCATTCTTAGGTTTGGGTCATCGTGGAAGAGCTTATCCTGAACTCCGGATGAAAAACCCACCAATGGAGCTGATGGAGACTGAGAATCATCACTGCACTCCAGAAAGCATGGGCCTTCTGTAGAAATTACCAAACAGGTTTAGAGTCCTGTGGATATACCTTTTGCTCTGAACCCCATGTGTGACACAGTTGAACCTGCAGATACTATGGAGGAAGAAAAAGAACAGCCAGATTTCCTTCCGTTTCCTTTCACACTCCACCCAGAGTCAGTCCATCTGAGTCAGAGTAACACTCCACTTATTGTGCAAGCTGAAGGGGCACACGCTGGGCTCATGGAAAATGTCCCCATGGGAAGCAGCAAGTGTACTCTCAATACTGGATTCATTGAAGGAAAATGAATCCATCCTCACAGAATATCCTGACCCACCCATCTCACTAAAAGAAACTCAATCTCCATTCGACAAACCAGAATCCATCCCCCTCTTAACTCAGGAAGGACATTCTGTTTCTCATGAGGAAGGAGACCCTTCTGAGGCCTCTGAAGAAGAATTACTGTCTGAAGGCAACTTGGAGGCCAGTCTGGATTTAGAGCTTCCCTGTTCCCTTCCTAAAAAGACATCTCTTTATCTTGCTCTCATGATTCTTGTCAAGTATTCATTGTATTTACTTTGCTAACTATTAAACTCTCATTGTTAATATTATGGTGTGCAGTTCTTCAGTCCTTATTATACTGTGTTTTATTGTCCATTAGAATGTGAGACCTCAGACACCTAGGTCCTGGGTGGGCCAAAAACCAGACAGGTCTGGTCCCATAGAAGACAACCTTACTGGATATACAGGGAACTATGAAATGCATGGAATCACCAGGAATCCAGGCCAGGCCTCCATGGAAAGACAAGTCAGCTACCAAAGCTTAAGGACAGAGCAGATGCCTGGAAATGTGTTTTGTCAATCGGGAGAAGTGCCAGAGTAAGTGTAATATTATGTGGGACTCTGTTCTGTGAGTTCAAGTCTGTTTATATATCCAGTGTGCTTTGTACAAATATTTAAGAAAATTAAAACTCCACAATAGCATCAAAAATCTACTTTGGCTTTGAATGTGGCCTAGTTGTAGAGTGCTCGCCTAGTATACAAGAAGACCTTGATTCAATTCCTCGGCACCCCATACACAGAAAAAGCACATGGGGCACTGTGGCTCAGGTGTCAGAGTGCCACCCTTGAACAAATGTGGCCAAGGCAGTTCCTGGTCCCTCAATTCAAGCCCCAGGACTAGCCAAACAAGAAATCATACCATTTCCACACATTTGGAAATAAATCTGTTTTATCTAACCCTACTTCTTTTTTGCCAGTCCAGGGTGTGTGCCACCAAGCCAAACTACTGGACCCCAACCTTACTATTCTTAATCATTTAATTTTTTTTGCATAATCATATTTCATGCTGTCTATATTAATGCCATAAACAGTATGCTTAGTGTAATTATGTTAAAGGTAAAACATAGGAAATTAATAACTAAAATACCTTTTTTATTAGTTTTATAGCATTACTACAATTTTATGAGAAAAATTACCTGGAGTGTTTATTTTAGAGTTCAAGTAATCCATTTTGATAAATATATCAACGTACATCATTTATTTGAACATATTTTAAACTATTTTTTTCAGGAAAGAAAATACATATATATTTGTTGTAAATGAAATTTATGACTTGGGGGGAAGGGAAAGAGAACGGGGGGAGGGGGTAACAGTGTTTACAAGAAATGTACTCATTACATATGTAACAGCAAGCTCTTTGTATATCACCTTGACAACAAATTTTTTGAAACGTACAATAAGTTCAAATGTCTACTTTGGGAAGAATTTTTTTTTGCAAGTACTGGGCTTAGACTCAGGACCTGAGCACGATCCTTGTTTTTGTTTTTGTTTATTCTTAAGGCGCAAGTTCTATCACATGTGCCACAGCACCACTTGTATCTTTTTTTATCTATGTTGTCCTGAGGAATTGAACTTGGGTCTTCATTCATGCTCGGCAAGAACTCTTCCACTAGGCTTAACTTATGGCCCCAGTGGGAAGGAAGTTTTCCATAAAATATGTAGGAAATATGTACACTAAGGAAAAGCCATCAAAAAGAGAAGAAAAATTATATACTTAGATAACGACATGCCAGTATTATGGCAGATCTCTGTAATTCTAGTTTCAAGAATGGCCTATTTGGACAGGGAGTTGGCTGGCTGAAGTAAAGTGCTATCCTTGACCAAGCCCTAGGACAGTGCTCTGGCCATGAGTTGAAGCCATAGGACATGCAAAAAATAATAATTTAATGCCCGTGACTGATGGCTCACCCTGTTAATCGTAGCAACCCTGGAGGATCGAGGTTCAAAGACGGCCCAGGCATAAAAATCTGTGAGAATCTTATTTCCAAATAATCCAGAAAGTTCCAAATGACAATGTGCCTCAAGTGGTAGAGCTCTTGCCTTGAGCTGAAGAGCTTAAGGTAAACATCCCAGGCCCAGAGTTCAAGCCCCATGAGTGAAAAAAAGAAAAAGAAAAAGAAAAAGAAAGCCCTTATCTAAGGCTGGAGTGCACACTAGTGGTAGTTTGCTTGCCTAGTATGCACAAAGCCCTGTGTTCAATTACTCTGTACCACTTACACCAAAAAAAAAGCTGGAAATGATCTCAGAAGGTTGGGTTCTGAGGATCACAGTTCAAAGCCAGGCCAGACACTAAAGTCCATGAAACTGTTACTTCCACTTATGCACCAGAAAACCAGCAGTGACACTGTGGCTCACGGTGTTTAAGGTTGTAGCCTTGAGCTGAAGAGCCCAGGGACATTGCCCAGGTGCACAATTAAAGTCTTACAACCAAAAGAGAGAGAGAGAGAGAGAGAGAGAGAGAGAGAGAGAGAGAGAGAGAGAGAGAGAGAGAGAGAGAGGAGAGAGGAGAGAGGAGAGAGAGACAGAGAGAGAGACAGAGAGCCAGAGACACAGAGAGACTGAGAGGCAGAGAGAGAGAGAGAGAGACAGACTGGCAGACAGACAGAGACAGACAGAGACAGAGAGACAGATTCAGAGACATCAAACAGTCAGGCACTGCTGGCTGAAGCGTGTAATTCTAGCTGCTTCGGAGGCTGAGATTGAAGGATCTTGGTTCAAAGCCCAAAGCCTGCCTGGACACATATGTTTGTGAGACTTGCATCACCAATTAACTACCAGAAACCAAAAATGGAGCTGTAGAGGAAGAGCGCTACCCTTGAGCTGAAGAGCTCAGGGACAGTGTCCAGGCCCAAAGTGGAAGCACCATGACGAATCAATAATAAAAAAGAAGATAGCTAATAGTAATGATGAATAATTTTGGGCTGGGAGTTAGGCCTAGTGGCAGAGTGCTTGCCTAGCATGCACGAAGTCCTGGGTTCAATTTCTCAATACCACATACATAGAAAAATGCTGGAAGTGGTGCTGAGACTGAAGTGGTAGAGCCCTAGCCTTGAGAAAATATAAGGACAGTGCTCAGTCCCTGAGTTCAAGCCCAGGACTGGCCAAATCAAAAGTAGTAGAGCACTGGCATTGAACTGAAGATCTGAGGAACAGCCCAGGCACAGAGTTCAAGCACCGCAAACAACAACAACAAAATGTATGAAATGGCAGTGGTGGTTTTAAGCTAAGCAAAAATAGAGTAGAAACTGGTAAAATACATATTTGTGTGTAAACAAAATAGCCAGACTTATGCATTAGAACAGGATAGCAACTTGAAAAAAAATTGTGTTTTCCATCTCACTAGGTCCTGTCTCTTAATTTATTCAAGTAAGTAAAATGCTGGGTTTTATAATCATTGCTCTGAATATTAGAAAATCATAATATCTCTCATTAGCCAAAAAAGACCAGGAACTGGGGCTTCGTTCAAATGGCAGAGTATCAGGCAAGAGAAGAAAAAATTGAAGCAAGAACTTGAAGTTCTTGTTCCAGAACCTGCATAGTAAAAGAGCAGCAGCCTGGTGATGGTACCTCACACCTATAATCTTAGCTACTCAGGAGGCTAAGATCTGAGAATCAAAGTTTAAAGCCAGCCAAAGTACCCAGTTAACTGGCAGAAAAACCAGAAGTGGCACTGTGGCTCACAGATTAAAGCACTAGCCTTGACCTGAAGAGCTCAGGGACAGTGCCCAGGCCCAGAGTTCAAGCCCCACAATTGACAAAAATCAAACAAGCAAACAAAACTCACAAAGAAGCCTGCAGACCACAGTGGTTCTGCTGAATCTCTTCTCTATGGGGATCAGGAAACATTTCACTTTTTCTGTCTCTTCCCATCTCAACATTCATACTAAAATAAGACTGTGTTGAAAGTTTCAATTTATAAAAATGTTTTTCATGAAACACCCTGAAATATTCATCGCTTATATCTCAATTGAAGATAGTTGATTTGGGGCTGCATTGGTAGAGTGCTAGCCTTGAGCAGAAAAGGTCAGGGATAGAGCTGAAGCTCTCAGTTGAAGACCCAGTGCCAACACACAAAAGAAATTATGCACTTTATACATATTTTCTAATTTCTTAATGAATTTTTCAGTCTGTATAAATATACGGTACATTCCTTGCTACTTAAGTAAGATTGCTCTTTTTTTTTCTTTTTGCCAGTCCTAGGGCTTGGACTCAGGGCCTAGACATTTTCGTTGGACTCGCTTGCCCAAGGTGAGTGCTCTGCCTCTTGAGACACAGCGCCACTTCTAGCTTTTTTCTGAGTATGCAGTACCGGTGAATAGAACCTAGGTCTTCATGCATTCTATGTGAACACTCTACCACTAGGCTACATTCCCAGGCAGTGAGATTCCTCTTACAGTCATTGTATGTTCACAGAGTTTGATCTCACACACTGTAGGGCCCTGGTTGGCTTTGACCTGGGATCCTAAGCCCTGAGCCTCCTAAGTAGCTGAAATTAAGTTGTGAGCCAGCATGATGGCTTCCATTCTTTTTTCTACAAAAATATATGTAGTTATCTAAAACATATCTGTAGCTTAAAAAAATGAATCTCTCCCAAACAAATCTTCAAAGAAACAACCATCCTATTAAAAGGTGGGCTAAAGACTTAAAAGAGTATTCTCTGAAGAAAAAATTAAAATGGGCTTTAGACACATGAAGAAATGCTCCATATCTCTAGCAATAAGGGAAATGAAAATCAAAACAACTTTGAGATTCCACCTGACTCCAGTCAGAATGGCCATTATCAAAGAATCTAATAAGAGATACTGGTGGGGAAGAGACCAGGGGGGATCACACCTACACTGTTGGTGTGAGTGTAAACTCGTTCAACCACTAGGGAAAGCAGTGTGGTGGTTCCTCAAAAGACTGAACATAGAGCTCCCCTGTGATCCAGCAAATCCACTACTTGGCATCTACCCAATTGTCCAGAAAAAAGGGCATACTAAAGCCACTAGCACAATGATGCTCATTGCAGCACTATTTACCATAGCAAAGATATGAAACCAACCCAGATGCCACTCAGTAGATGACTGAATCAAGAAGATGTGGTACTTATACACAATGGAATGCTATGCTGCCATCAGAAGGAATGACATCACCCCATTTGTAAGGAAATGGAAAGACTTGGAAAAATTCATATTAAGTGAAGCAAGCCAGACCCAAAGGAACATAAGCTCCATGGTTTCCCTCATTTGTAATAATTAGTTCACATCTAGGACTCTCCTAGCAGAGGATTACAATAACTCAAAAACCTAGGTATATAAGGTCATATAGGATGAGACTAAATGAAAGGATCTCTAGGATATGGGAACAAGAGCTATATCTTGTGTCATCGTTGCTCTTAATCTTGTGTGATTTTTGTCCTTAATCTACTATGTTATTTCTCATCTCTTATTTTGCCCTATGGTTAATGTCAGATTGTTACTGTATCTGATTTTTTCCCTGGCATATTGTATATATGTTTATTTGTTTATGTCAAATAGGAAAGGGAAGGGGGGAAACAAGATGATTGGGAAGGGGAGAGGAGAGGGAACTGGGGACAAAAACACGTGGAGTGGAATAAATGTGTGAGAAGTAATGCAGTCCACTACCTGTAAATGTAATCGTAACCCCTCTATACATTACCCTGAAAATAAAAAAGAGACTATAAAAATATCTGTAGAAAATGAGGCTGGATGATGGAAACAACCAGATGCCCTACTACAAAAAATTTGATACACGCACACACACACACACACACACACACATACACACACACACACACAATGGAATGATACATAGCCAACCGACAAGATAAAATAATGGCATTCTCGGGGAAGTGGATGAGAAGGAAAAAAATCATATTAAGTGAAGTAAGCCAAACTCAAAGGAACATAGGCCCAAGAGTCTCGCTCATTTGTCAAATTCAGTAGAAACCTTGGGCTCTGCTACCAGAGATTTACAATAGAACAAAATCTAGAGACATCGTGACAAATAGTATGACACTAAATGTAAGGACCTCCAAGATAAAGAAACAAAACTCATATAATGAGTGATTGTTGTCCTTAATGAACTATGTGATCTCTTATCTCTTTTGCTATCCCTTGGTTATATCATATTGTTACAATATTTCACGTTTTGTTCTGATATATTTCATATATGCCTAATTGGTTATTTGAAATTGGATAGGGAAGGGGGGAAATGAACATGAGTGGGGGTAGGGGAAGGGAAATGGGGACCATATCATTACATGGGGTATCAAAGTTTGAGAAGTAATGCACCTTCTATCTGGTGAATATAATGTAACCCTTCTATAAATTACAATAAAAATAAATACATAAAAAGAAGATCTGCACAGAAAAAAATAATAATGGCATTTTTGTGGTAGTGGATGAAATTAGAGTGAATCCTGTTGAGTGAGATAAGTCAAGACCAAGGAACAAAAGGTACATGGTATCCTTAATATATGGATATTAGTTTCAAACAGTAGTAGAGCGATGATTGAATAGGTGATACCCAAAGTTCTGGACATAATTTTGGAGATATAAACATAACTTCATAGACATAAAAATCTAGGATAGACTATACACTCTATAGACATGTGTTTTATTATAGATTAATCTGTATCTATGACATACAAAGACTCAGCTTAATTTTTACTATATTCTAAAATCTATATGCCAGTGATTGTATAGCGATTCCCTTCTTGAATAGTTGTTGGTTAAACATGACATTTGAAATATGATGTAAAATTCAATGTTAATAAATTTATTTAAAAAAAGTGTCTAGAGGTAAATACCACTAATGTACTTGCTCTAAGTGGTACAGAAATTTTCTTAATGAATCAAGGAGTTTTATTACATCTTTATGCAATTATTTTAGTTCTGAGTGTTCTACACTCAATGATACTTCTGGAAAGATTATATAGCTGACTGTGTAGATGGTATGAAGACATACTGGCCTAAACGTAGAATAAAGCATTGGTAAGTGGCTATTAGCTGTTCAGATTCTCCTGGAATATGTGGAATGAATTTATTAAGCACAATGCAGGCTCTTAGTCAGATCAGGATCAAGATTATGTGGTTTCATGAGATGAATGAGGAAAGATCAGAAAAATCTACTAAGTTATCCAGATATACTTTTGAAACTAAGGTACCTGGACTCCTTTTTTTTTTCTTTCTTGGTGGGGAGCTTGAACTTTGGACCTGGGCAAGTCTCTTAGTTCTTTTTCCTCAAGGCTAATACTGTACCAGTTTTAGCCACAACTCCACTTAGTTTTTGGGTGGATAAGTGGAGAGAAGAATCTTACAGTTTTTTTTGTTTTCGTTTTTTCCTTGCAAAGGCTTTGAATCACCTTCTCCCTGGCTAGTAGAATGACAATTATGACCCTCCAGCGCCTGGCTAGTGATTTTTTGAAAATTGGACTTTCTTCCAAATCACGCAACTGGTTCCTAGCAAAGTTTTGAAGACTGACTTAAAAGTGACAGATTTTTGTCACTTGGAGACACTCTGTGCTGAACGTTAGAAATCTACCAGCTGAGTCACAGTGGCACTTCCAGTTTTTGTTTATGTGGTGCTGAGGAATGGAATCCAGGGTTTCATACATGATAGGCAAGCTACATTTTCAGCCCAAGGTTTTATGTTTTTGTTTTTTCAGTGTTGTTGCTTCTAAGGTACTGTATGATGTTCTTTTATTTTCTTTGCTTTTTACCTGTTTTCTTCTTTTTCCCTTTAGTTTTCTTCTCTGTAGTCACTGTGTTGAATTCGGGTACCCTGTGTCTTGTACATAGGTTTATGTGATTTGGGGAATGGAGAGGGTATAATAAAATGGTTAAAAAAAACAAAGGAAAAAGGGTGAACCACTTGAACAGTGATACTTGAAAGACACTAAACGGAAATGAACTGAAAAATCTGGGTGGAGAGGGGGCTGAGGTTAGGAAAACAGAGAAAAATGAGGGAGGGGATAACAATTTTCTTAAGAAATGTGTTCATTACTTATGTAACCGTATGCCAACTCTATATTGACTTAACAAAAAAAATTAACTTAAAAATAATTTAGCCGGGTGTGGTGGCTCACACTTGTAAATGTAGCTACTCAAGAGGCTGGGACGCAAGGATAGCAGTTCAAAGTCAGCCTGGGCACTGAAGTCTATGTGACTCTTATCTCCAATTACCACCAGAAACCCAGAAGTGGCCCTATGGCTCAAGGGATAGGGCAGTAGTCTTGAGCTGAAAAGCTCAGTGACAAGACCCACGTGCAGAATTCCAGTCCCATGACTTGAATGATGAATGATACTAGCGAGGCTCTGTGCGCTCACACTTGGAATGCTATCTACACAGAATCACGTTTGAATTCAGCCCAAACAAATTGCATGATATTGTGATTTACAGTTCATTACCAAAAATCTGGAAGTGGAGCTGTGGATCAAGTGGTAGAGCATTAGCCTGAAGCAAAAAAAAAAAAAAACATTTAAGGACAGTTCCCAAGCCCTGGGTTCAAGTCCCAGGACTTGCATAAAACAAACAAAATGTGACGCTGAGTCCTCCATCATTTGTGTTATAGTTCAATATTCTTGATATGCGTCTTAGAAATTAAGTCCCTAGCAAACACTCTCCCCTGAAATTCTGCTTCATAGCTGATTCATAGAATTTCAGCATCATTACTATCACCTTCCAGTTAGCATAGCAATCTACTACTGAAAATTTGAAGAAAATTTTGAGTAATCCTAATAAATCTGTGTATCATCTGCACACACATCAAATCAGCAGCAGCTATGTTCTACTATTATCTAAATGTATTTAATCCCTTCTTGAGTTAATGAGCCGTAAGGATAAAACATATGAAATAGTTATGAAACTAACAGTCACTATTCTTCTACCTAATATTGTAATATAAGTTTATAAATGCAAGGACTATTCTGAAGTGTGCAGAAGATAGCTTCTAATTATAATATTCTCATGAAGTACAGTTTTTAAGAAACATGTTGCTTGCTTTGGGAAAGCAAAGGCAAGGAAAAATGATATAAGTAAGTTCCCTATTTATCAGAAGGAAAATACTATTGGGTTTAGGACAACTTCATTCATTCCGTGCTGATGAAACAAATATTTGCAATTCCTGAGGCCAATCACTTCATTGTGATGCACAATTAGCCAGTTTAGATCAATCTTCCAAAAAAGGAAAGGAACAAATGAGAAGCAATTAAGGTTTCCAAAATGAACCAGGTGGTGGTGGAAGCTCACACTTGTAATTCTATCTACTCAAGGCCTGAAATCCAAGGATCTGGATTAAGTCTGTCTGGGATGAAAATATTCCTGTCTGAAACATCATCTCTGTTATCACAGCCTAGCTGGTACACTCTGCCCAACAGGTTCAAACACCAAAGTCCATCTCCTATCTGAAATACTAGCAAACGTACTCACACATTATTTCCTCTTTGGGAGATAGTTGAAACATGTACCAGAAACATTTCCCTGGATACAGAGTGGAAGTGGAAATATATACTCACTAGAAGCCCATCTAGTAAATTACAGTCAATCATCTTCAATCACATCTTGTTAGTTAAATTGAACAATGAGTGTTTGGATCAGAAGCGATGTGTATGAGCATACAGGTTGTAAAAGTACTGTAATCCTAGCTACTCAAGATAAGCTGAGACCTGAGGATTCCAGTTCAAAATCAGCCATGCAATAAATTCCATAAGATTTTTACCTCTAATTAACCAGCAAAAAACAGAGCGTTGAATTGTGCTTAAAATGCCACAGGCCTAAGCTGTGCATAAAAGTGCTAAGGGGTAGCATTCAGGATGCCCACCCTCTCCACTCCTTTTTAACAAAGTACTAGAATTCCTAGGCAGTGCAATAAGGCAAGAAGCAAGCATAAACGGGATCCAAGTAGGGAAAGAGGAAATAAAACTATCCCTCTTTGCAGATGACATGATTCTGTATTTAAAGGATCCTATAGACTCTACTCGCAAGCTCCTTGAGCTGATTCAAAGCTTTGGAAGGGTAGCAGGCCATAAAATCAACCCTCACAAATGAACTGCCTTCCTTACGTCAACAGTGAGAGGAACGAGGCAATAATCAGGAAAGAAACTCCATTCACAATAGCCTCAAACAAAATAAAGTACCTAGGAATTAGCTTAACTAAGAATGTAAAGGACCGTTTAGATGAAAACTTTAATACCCTAAAAAAGGAAATTAAAGCAGAACTAAGGAAATGGAAAAACCTCCCATGCTCCTGGATTGGAAGAATCAACATTGTGAAAATGACAATCTTGCCAAGGGCTATCTACAAATTCAATGCAATACCCATCAACATCCCAATGTCATTCTTTAAAGAAATAGAAGAGGCAATTCAAAATTTCATATGGAATAATAAAAGACCCCGTATAGCAAAAACACTTCTTAGCAGAAAGAACAGCGCTGGAGGAATTTCAATTCCAAACTTTAGACTCTATTACAGAGCTATAATTCTCAAAACAGCTTGGTACGGGCACAAGAACAGGCTTGAAGTCCAATGGAATAGAACTGCAGACCCAGATATTAAACCACAGACCTACAGCCACCTAATCTTTGACAAGGGAGCCAAAAAAATAGAATGGAAGAAAGATAGCCGCTTCAACAAGTTGTACTGGCAGAACTGGTTAAGCACCTGCAGAAAACTAAAGTTGGATCCTTCTTTGTCACCTTGCACTAGAATTAACTCCAAATGGATCAAAGACCTGGAGGTAAAAGCTGACACACTGAAAAGTTTACAGGAAGGAATAGGAGATAAACTAGGCCTCCTTGGCACAGGTCGAAACTTTCTTAATAAGGACCAAGAATCACAAAAATCAGAGGAAGGCTGGATAAGTGGGACTGCATTAAACTGCAGAGCTTTTGTATGGCAACGGATATAGCTAGTAAACTAATCAGGAAGCCTACAGAGTGGGAGAAGATCTTCACCAACCAAACAACGGAAAAGGCCTCATATCTAAAATATACCAACAACTCAAAAAATTGAATCACTAGAAAACTAACCTCCAAAGTAACACCCATCCCATTAAAAAATGGGCCAAAGACTTAAAGAGAGTCTTCTCTGAAGAAGAAACAAAAATGGCCTATAGACACATGAAGAAATGCTCCACATCTCTGGTCATAAAGAAATGCAAATCAAAAGAACTCTAAGATTCCACCTCACTCCAGTTAGAATGGCCAGGATTAGGAAAACGAATGACAACAGATGCTGGAGGGGATGTGGCCAGGAGGGATCACTACTACACTGTTGGTGGGAGTGCAAACTCGTTCAACCACTATGGAAAGCAGTGTGGCAGTGCCTCAAAAGGCTAAACATAGAACTCCCTTATCACCCAGCAATTCCACTACTTGGCATTTACCCAACAATCCAGAAACAAGGGCATACTAAACCCACTAGCACAACAATGTTCATTGCAGCACTATTCACCATAGCAAAGATATGGAACCAACCCAGATGTCCCTCAGTTGATGAGTGGATCAACAAGTTGTGGTATTTGTACACAATGGAATTCTATGCTGCTGTCAGAAAGAATGACATCGACCCATTTGTTAGGAAATGGAAAGACTTAGAACAAATCATATTAAGTGAAGTAAGCCAGACTCAAAGGAACTTGGCTCAGTGGTTTCCCTCATTCATCATAATCAGTAGAAACCTTGGTCTCCACTGGCAGAGATTTGCAATAGAGCAAAAGGCCATATATAAGGCCATATAATGTGAAGCTAACTGAAAGGACCTCAAGGATATTGAAACAAAAGCCACATAATGAATGATTGTTGTCCTTAATGTACTATGTTGTCTCTCATCTCCTTTGCTGTCCCTTGGTTATCCCATATTGGTATAGTATCTTACTTTGTTATCTGATATATTGAATTTGTTTGTATTTGGATATTTGAAATTTGATAGGGAAGGGGGGAAAACCAAGATGGGTGGGGGGTGTTGGGTTGGAGGGAAATGGATACCAAGACATGTGAAAGGGTATCAATGTATGTGAATTAATGCACCTTCTATCTGGCCAATATCATGGAACCCTTTTACTAATTACAATAAATAAGTTTTTAAAAAAAGAAAGTTGTGGCGTGTGGGGAGGATGATGGGGTCAAATACATTTCTTGTTAGAAATATACCTCATCTGGTTGCCCTGGATTTCCCTGGCTTTCTTCTTAGAGAAAGGCCTGTTATACAGGATTTGTGGCTTGGCAATGATCTAGCATGTACATCTTCGAGTAAGACATCCACAACTTCCATGCCTGAGACTCGAGTTTCCTGAATTTTGGCAACAGCACAGCAACATCTTTCTTCCTCCTGAGCCACAGGCCAAGTGAGCTGGCTTGAGTTGGTTGTTAGTTACAGTTGCTTGGTTACCAGGGTTCCATATTCTGTTCCATTGTGAGGGAGGCAGGGTCACCTTTCAGGGCCCAATGACCAAAGATCCTTGCTCACAGAAGACCTCACCAAAGACATACTGGAGGCTGAATCTCTCCTCCAATCTCACAATATACATGTGGATGTAGTAAACACCACACCTTATTTGTCCAATCCCAATGTCTTCCACTAGGCCCAACTACCAGTCTGGTCTCAGGCTCAAGGAGCCTTTCTTCGGTAAGATCCAAACTTAAGGGTCAATATTGCCCTCATCCTTTACAAAACATTTGCTTCACAGTGCCTTCTCTGCCTGCATTTTGCCCCTTGTCGATTTTTTTGTTTTTGCTAGTCTGGGGACTTGACCTCAGAGTGTAAACATTGTTCTTGGGCTTTCCTTAGTCTTTAGCTGTCCCACCGAGCGACAACACCACTTGCAGTGTTTTCTATGTATGTGGTAATGAGGAATCAAACCTGAGTCTTTTTGCGTGGTAGCCAAGGACTCTATCACTAGGTCAAACACACAGGGCATCTTGCACATATTTTTGACGTCAATCTACTAGGATATTATTAGGTTTCTGTATCCTAATCAATTTTTTCCTGATGATTAGCTTTGCTGTCATGTGCAAAAAATGCAAGAGGGAAAAACACAGAAGAATTAGTGAAATTTAAAAAAAAACATTACACACATAGATAAGTGTTCATTCTTAGTAGGAGAAAGGATATTTTGATATGATGATGATGACTTTATAAGGACTATGCCAGGGTTGAGAGTTTGGCATAGTGGTAGAGTGCTTGCCTAGCATCCATGAAGATCTGGGTTTGATTGCTCAGTATCACATAGATAGAAAATCTAGATGTGGCACTGTGGCTCAAGTGGCAGAGGGCTAGACTTGAGAAAACCCGAGGACAGTGCTCAGGCCCTGAATTCAAGTCCCAAGCCTGGCAGAAAGATAAAAGAAAATACAAATGCTTTTTCGAGCTAATTCACTCACAGCATTTGCTTCTGAAATCTTCGTTTCTGCATCTTGTGAAATACCCCTTTCCCTCAACGTAGACAAGAAAAACAGATCCACCCCATGGTCCACTGTGAGGCCACTGGTTGGGCTAAGAGCTAGTCGTGCAGCAACACATTAAGTTTTATTCTAATACTTTCCAAACTTTGTACTCAAATATGCTACCTACTTACCAACTTAGGTCAGTTATCCTTATGCTATATCTCTTCTTCATGACTACAATATTCTTACACTCCTACATTAATCCTCTTCTACTTCCCCTGACCTCTCTCATTCTTTTTTTCTATCTCTGGACCTCTGCTCATCTTACAACCCTTATACTACATGATGACTCTGCACATGGACCTACACATGATGGCTGTTGAGCAATATTGTATATGTAGGTAGTTAATTATTATCTAGGCTCAGAGGGACTTAAAGAAAATAGACATTGGATTGAGAGGCCAATGAAGGAAGCCATAGCTGAACAAGAGGAAACCAAAAACAAGGTGATAAGTGAAAAAGAAGAAGCCATAAAGGAGGCCATAATAAAGGTTTTTCAAAGAAAGATGGATGAATTCATAGAATCCACAAATAAAAACGTGACCAAACTCCAGCAAAAGTGCAAAGAAAATAAAGCTACTGAGCTAACCACTCAAAAGGAAATCAGGAGATAAAGAAATCCATACATGATCTAAAACAAGAGTTGCAAGGCATCAAAAATGAGCAATTAGAAGCAAGGGAGATGAAAAATAAAGTAGATAGTTTTGATAGCAGGTTAGACAATGCAGAGGAGAGAATTTCCGGGGCTGAAGATAATTTAGGTATTATAGAGAACAGAAAATGAGTCAATCCAAATCTAGGAAATATGAGAGAGTGTTTCAGGAGGTCCAAGATACAAATAGGAAGCCTAATTTAAGGCTAGTTGGTATTGAGGAGGGCGTGGAGAAAGAGGTCAATGGTATTGGAAATATACCTCAGGGAATCATCTCAGAGAATTTCCCAAATATCCAGAAGGGCAGGCCCATCCAGATACGAGAAGCTTTTAGGACCCCGAACAGACCTGACCAGAAAAGAACATCCCACCGCCACACTGTGATCCGAACTGGATCAATAGAAACGAAAGAAAGATCCTAAAGGCAGCCAGGGAAAAGGGATCAGTAACCTATAAAGGCAAACCAATCAGAATAACCACAGATTTCTCAGCAGAGACCATGCAAGCACGAAGTGACTGGAAGCATATATGTCATGCCCTTAAATCAAATAACTACCAACCTAGAATACTGTAGCCAGCTAAGCTCTCATTCATAACTGAGGGAACAATAAAAACATTCCATTCCAGGGAAAAGCTGCAACAATATGTCGAAACAAAACCAACACTACAGAGAATTCTTAAAGATACTCTATACATAGAAAACCAAAATAAATGCAATATAGGGAAAGAAATGGCACCTAAACAGCATACCATCTAAGGACCACAAGAACTGTCAAGACACAGGCCCTACCAAAAGCTTTTAAAAATGTTAGGAACTAATAAATATCTCTCAATCCTAACTCTCAATATCAATGGACTTAACTCTCCAATTAAACGGCATAGGCTGTCTAGTTGGATCAAAAAGCAAGAGCCATCGTTCTGCTGTCTTCAAGAGACACATCTTACCCAAAAACAATCATCTTTTGAAAGTGAGAGGTTGGAATAAACTCTATCAAGCTAACTGCCCCCATAAACAGGCTGGAGTTGCCTTCCTCATTTCAGATAAAATAGACTTCAAACTAAAATTAGTAAGAAAAGACAAAGAAGGTTACTACATACTACTAAAGGGATCTTTCCTCCAGGAAGACATAATGATCCTAAATATTTACACACCCAATCCCGGAGCTCCAAACTTCATCAAGCAAACTTTACTTACACTGAAACCATACATAGATCGAAATACAGTGATTGTTGGTGAGGTTAACACACCACTCTCACCCATGGACAGATCAACAAGGCAAAAACTCAACAGAGAAACCTTAGAACTGAACAACTATATAGACCAACTAGATCTAACAGACATCTGCAGAATATTCCACCCAGTAACAACACAATATATGTTTTTCTCAGCAGCACATGGAACATTTTCCAAAATAGACCACATCTTAGGCCATAAAACAAAACTGGACAGATTCAGAAACACTGAAATTATTCCATGCACACTCTCAGACCATAAAGGCATCAAATTGGAACTGAACACACATCTCGACCAACGAAAACTCTGTAACTCATGGAGACTGAAGAACACATTGTTGAATCAAAAACAATGGGTAATCGTAGAGATCAGAACAGATGTCCAATTGTTTATGAAATTTAACAATAAGGAGCACACAAATATCAACTCCTTAGGGACACAACAAAGGCAGTACTCAGAGGAAAATTTATAGCGCTGAGTGCCCAAAACAGCAAGTTGGAAAAATGTCAAACCAACTAGTTAATGTCTCACCTTAACCTCTTGGAAAAAGAGCAACAAACCAACCTTAAAACCATTAGGAGAAAGCATATTATTAAAATCAAAGCAGAATTACATGATTTGGAATAAAAAAACTATAGAAAGAATCAACAACACAAGGAGTTGGTTCTTTGAAAGAATTAACAAAATTGAAAAGCCCTTAGCAAATCTTACCAAAAAAACAAGAGAGCATATCGAAATAAACAAAATCGCAGATGAAAATGGTAATATCACGACAGAAATTACCAACATCCAGAATATCATGAGGGAATACTTCTCAAACCTTACGCCAACAAATTTGAGAATCTAGAAGAAATGGATGAATTCCTAGACAATATTAACATACCCACACTGAACCAAGGAGAGCTAACCAAACTCAACAGGCCTATTTCAAGCTCTGAAACAGAAATGGAAATTAGACAACTTCCACTTAAAAAGAGCCCAGGGCCAGATGGATTCACAGCTGAATTCTATAAGGTCTTCAAAGCAGAGGTCACACCAATACTCCTCAAGCTCTTCAACGAAATTGAAAATGAAGGATGTTTACCAAACTCATTCTGTGAAGCCAGTATATCCCTCATCCCCAAACCAGACAGAGATTCATCAAAGAAAGAGAAATATACACCCATTTCTTTGATGAACATCGATGCAAAACTTCTCAACAAAATAATGGCCAACCGTCTACAACAACTCATCAAAAAAATTATACACTATGATCAAACTGGATTCATCACAGGGAGGCAAACCTGGTTCAACATACACAAATCAATTAATATAATTCGACACATCAACAGGAGCAAGGACAAAAATCACATGATTGTCTCAATAGATGCGGAAAAGGCATTTGACAAGATCCAAAACCCCTTTATGTTAAAAGATGTGGAGAAAATAGGAATCCATGGAACATTTCTCAATGTAATAAAGGCTGTGTATGAGAAACCCACTGCTAGTATTATACTTAATGGTGAAAATCTAAAGCCATTCCCTCTAAAATCAGGAACGAGACAAGGATGCCCACTCTCTCCACTCCTATTTAACATAGTACTAGAATTCCTAGGCAGTGCAATAAGGCAAGAAGCAAGCATAAAGGGGATCCAAGTAGGGAAAGAGGAAATAAAACTATCCCTCTTTGCAGATGACATGATTCTGTATTTAAAGAATCCTATAGACTCTACTCCCAAGCTCCTTGAGCTGATTCAAAGCTTTGGAAGGGTAGCAGGCCATAAAATAAACCCTCACAAATGAACTGCCTTCCTTTACGCCAACAGTGAGAGGAACGAGGCAATAATCAGGAAAGAAACTCCTTTCACAATAGCCTCAAAGAAAATAAAGTACCTAGGCATTAGCATAACTAAGAAATTAAAGGACCGTTTAGATGAAAACTTTAAAACCCTAAAAAAGGAAATTAAAGCAGAACTAAGGAAATGGAAAAACCTCCCATGCTCCTGGATTGGAAGAATCAACATTGTGAAAATGACAATCTTGCCAAGGGCTCTGCACAAATTCAATGCAATACCCATCAACATCCCAATGTCATTCTTTAAAGAAATAGAAGAGGCAATTCAAAATTTCATATGGAATAATAAAAGACCCCGTAAGCAAAAACACTTCTTAGCAGAAAGAACACCGCTGGAGGAATTTCAATTCCAAACTTTAGACTCTATTACAGAGCTATAATTCTCAAAACAGCTTGGTACGGGCACAAGAACAGATCTAAAGTCCAATGGAATAGAACTGTGGACCCAGATATTAAACCACAGACCATGGCCACCTAATCTTTGACAAGGGAGCCAAAAAAATAGAATGGAAGAAAGATAGCCGCTTCAACAAGTTGTGCTGGCAGAACTGGTTAAGCACCTGAAGAAAACTAAAGTTGGATCCTTCTTTGTCATCTTCCACTAGAATTAACTCCAAATGGATCAAAGACCTGGAGGTAAAAGCTGACACACTGAAAAGTTTACAGGAAGGAATAGGAGATACACTAGGCCTCTTTGGCACAGGTCGAAACTTTCTTAATAAGGACCAAGAATCACAACAAATCAGAGAAATGCTGGATAAGTGGGACTGCATTAAACTGCAGAGCTTTTGTATGGCAACGGATATAGCTAGTAAACTAATCAGGAAGCCTACAGAGTGGGAGAAGATCTTCACCAACCAAACAACGGAAAAGGCCTCCTATCTAAAATATACCAACAACTCAAAAAATTGAATCACTCCAAAACTAACCTCCAAAGTAACACCCATCCCATTAAAAACTGGGCCAAAGACTTAAAGAGAGTCTTCTCTGAAGAAGAAACAAAAATGGCCTATAGACACATGAAGAAATGCTCCACATCTCTGGTCATAAAAGAAATGCAAATCAAAAGAAATCTAAGATTCCACCTCACTCCAGTTAGAATGGCCAGGATCAGGAAAACGAATGACAACAGATGCTGGAGGTGATGTGGCCAGGAGGGATCACTACTACACTGTTGGTGGGAGTGCAAACTCGTTCAACCACTATGGAAAGCAGTGTGGCAGTGCCTCAAAAGGCTAAACATAGAACTCCCCTATCACCCAGCAATTCCACTACTTGGCATTTACCCAACAATCCAGAAACAAGGGCATACTAAACCCACTAGCACAACAATGTTCATTGCAGCACTATTCACCATAGCAAAGATATGGAACCAACCCAGATGTCCCTCAGTTGATGAGTGGATCAACAAGTTGTGGTATTTGTACACAATGGAATTCTATGCTGCTGTCAGAAAGAATGACATCGACCCATTTGTTAGGAAATGGAAAGACTTAGAACAAATCATATTGAGTGAAGTAAGCCAGACTCAAAGGAACTTGGCTCAGTGGTTTCCCTCATTCATCATAATCAGTAGAAACCTTGGTCTCCACTGGCAGAGATTTGCAATAGAGCAAAAGGCCATATATAAGGCCATATAATGTGAAGCTAATTGAAAGGACCTCCAGGATATTGAAACAAAAGCCACATAATGAATGATTGTTGTCCTTAATGTACTATGTTGTCTCTCATCTCCTTTGCTGTCCCTTGGTTATCCCATATTGGTATAGTATCTCACTTTGTTATCTGATATATTGAATTTATTTGTATTTGGATATTTGAAATTTGATAGGGAAGGGGGGAAAACCAAGGCAGGTGGGGTGTGGGTTGGAGGGAAATGGGTACCAAGACATGTGAAAGGGTATCAATGTATGTGAATTAATGCACCTTCTATCTGGCCAATATCATGTAACCCTTTTACTAATTACAATAAAAAAAATTTTAAAAAAGAAAGTTGTAGTGTCTGGGGAGGATGATGGGGTCATATACATTTCTTGTTAGAAATATACCTCATCTGGTTGCCCTGGATTTTCCTGGCCTTCTTCTTAGAGAAAGGCCTGTTATACAGGATTTGTGGCTTGGCAATGATCTAGCATGTACATCTTCGAGTAAGACATCCACAACTTCCATACCTGACACTTGAGTTTCCTGACCTTTGGCAACAGCACAGCAACATCTTTCCTCCAGGAAGACATAACGATCCTAAATATTTACACACCCTTTTGAAGATTCTCAAAAGATTGAAGATTCTTCCAGTGTAAGTTAGATTCCGGCATTGATATTAAATAATGTAATGAGTAGAAATTTATATTTGAAATATCACTGTTGACAAAATCTAACACACATTTGCTTTTGATTTCCCAAGAATTTCAGTACAAGCTAACATGTGTGGCATATATCGACTGGGAGAAATGATTCAGAATATGTGACTCATTTGAACAGGAGTCAGTGAAAAGATACAGAAGCATGACACCCATATTGTGATAATTTGTATCTTTTGCATATTTTGTGTTTGTTATTAATTCCATTTGTAGTGTACATTTCTAGGTAAAAACTTTTAAAATGTTTCCAAACAATTTGTTATTTCAACAGCAAAAAAAGACATTTTTATGCCTGATAAAATTCACAGAATCCAAATTTTTTCATATTATTTTTTGTTGTTGTTGTTGTTTTTGGTGGGTCATAGATCTTGAACTCAGCCTGGGCATTATCCCTGAGCTCTTCAGCTCCAGGCTACCACCTTACCCTGGAGCCAAGCCCCACTTCCCATTTTCTAAAGGTAAATTGGAGATAAGAGTCTCACCTCTTTTTGTGCCAGGATGGCTTTAAACCTTGATCCTCAGATCTCAGCCTCCTGAGTAGCTAGGATTATAGAAGTGAGCCACCACCCCATCGTGCTCAGCTTTCTGTTTTTTTTAAACAAGCCCTTTTGCTGGAACTCGGTCTGAGCACTGTCCTTCAGCTTTCCTCAAGCCTAGTGATCTTCTACTTGAGCCAAAGCACTACTTCTGGTTTTTTTCTGTGTACGTGGTACTGCGGAATTGAACCTTCGTCTTCATACAAGCACTGTACAACTATGCCAAACTCCCAGCCCCTCCACATTAGTTTTTATGATAGATCTTTCCATGCATCTAGGATGGCTAGAAATCCTTCTTGAGTTTCCCAAGATCAGGGAGTATAGGTGTGTCCCATCCTGTGTGGCTACATAACCATTGTTTAGGGTACAGTTCTCTCTTCATTCTACCCTTCTAGAGGAATTTTCATCTTCCATGTATAATCATTAAACATTCAGCTCCTGTTCCTCTCTTCTCCATTCTCTGGAACCATCGTGCTTTTTGGCTCTAAGGGTTTGTTGATCTTGGAAGCTCTGGAAGGGAAAACATACCCTAGCTCTTCCTTTATGACTGCTGTATTTTTAGTTTACTGTAATCAAGATTCATCTGTAATATATAGTAAAATGTACTTCCTTTTCAATGCATTGTTTTGCATATTTCTATCTTTTGATTATTATTAATAGTTGTGAATGGATTCTCCACATATTTGTTCAAGTCTCTGCTTTCTCTTCTGTTAGGTACAAATCTAGAAATAGAAGTGTTGGAACATATTTCTATGTAATTCTATATTTAGTACTTTTTTAGCACTCTCCACGCAATTTTTGATTGTTTTATATTCCTTGCAGAACTATTCCAAAGTTCCACTTCTTCTCACTACCTTCCCAGTAATAGTTAGACTTTGAAAGTTTTTTTTTGTATGCGTGTGTGTGTGTGTGTTTGTGTGTGTGTATGTGGATCTTTTTGTTTAAAACTATATTTATATTAACATATTTAAAGTAATGATTTCATTGTAATTTTAATTTTTCTCATGACTGTTAATATTGAACTTCTTTCTACATTTGAACTACTATTTCTATATATTCTTTTTAGAAAATCCTCTCCAATCTCCAATTTTTTCCCTTTTTTGGTGGGGTGTGGGGAAAGTCATGAGGCTTGGACCTTGGGCCGTGAGCTCTTTAGTTTAAGGCTATTGTCCTACCCTGAGTATTGCCCCTCAGTTCTTCTGCTCACAGATCCCTACCCCTCTTCCCATTATATACAGAACAAAGGTCATCCTCAGTCTTTTTGAAAAAGTAAAACATAAAGTAAATTTGTAGTATAAAACAGCAAGAAATAAATTTCTTGCCAGGTGCAGTGACTTCTACCTGTAATCCTAGCTACTCAGATATCAGGCTGATATCTAAAGATTTGGTTCAAAGCCAGCCTGGGCATTAGAAAGTCTCTGAGACTCTCATCTACAGTTAACCACTAGAATATGGGAAATGGCACTGTGGCTTCATAGGTAGGGTGATAGCCTTGAGTTGAAGAGCTCAGGAACAGTGCCCAGGCCCAGAGTTCAAGCCTTACAAACCCCCAGCCAAAAAAAGAAAAAAAAGTTTCTTCCCCAAGTGATTATTATCGCCAGCACATAGAACATTAACATTCTGGGTGTACTTCACAGTATTATTACTTGATACCCTAAGATTTTGCAATATTCTCACAGTACCAGCATATGTCATCATATAATGTAGTTCCTTTTCAATGGAATAATTCCATTTATAACCTAAATCTACTCCCCCGACTTATTTTTGTCGATATCACAATTGCTCTACCATGATATGCCACAAGCCATTAAACATTTTATGGTGGGTAATTGGAAAGGAGTCTCATGGAATTTTGTGCCAGGCTGGCTTTGAAACAATGGACTCAGATCTCAGTCTCCTGAGTAGCTAGGATGACAGGCGTGAGCCACCAACACCTGGCTTGCCTTTTTATTTTTTTGTGGGTCTTGGGACTTGAACTCTGGGCCTAGGCACCATCCCTAAGCTTTTCAGGTCAATATTTCATGTAAGTCTAAACATTTAAGTAAAGGAATAAAATTCCAACAAAAAAAGAATACAATTCCAGACATGGTGTGTTTATAACTCAGTGCTAATTACTTGATGAAAATGTGCCATTCCAGAAGCTGGTGTCATTTGATGATGTAGCTGTGGATTTCAGCTGGGAGGAGTGGCAGCATCTGGACAATGCTCAGAGGACCCTGTACAGAGATGTAATGCTGGAGACCTACAGCAACCTGGTGTCCTTAGGTGAGCAAAATTCAAATTCACTTGCAAGGCCAAGTGCCTTGTTATTTTGCAGATACGTGAATGTTTATCAAACTTTCAATACTATTTAAATGAAAGATTCCAGGCCCTGAGAAGTATCATTACTTTCTAAAGAAAACCTAAGGTAATTTTGTACTCATTCTTCAGGACACCTTCAGGATACTTTGACAACAGTTCTAAATTATGTTTCCTCTAATGGAGACGACATTCCAAATTTACACCTAATTGTAAGTGGATAAACAATCCAGAATAGAATATATATCATTATTGGAAATAGGATCTACAAATCACTAAACAGTGAGTTTATAATGGAAACCTGGCACTAGGTGCAATGTTTCATGCCTGTAATCTTAAAATATTCAGGAGGAAGAAACCTAAGAATTCTAATTTGAAGCCAGCAATGGCATAAAAATTGCCATGAAACTCTATAACTCCAAGTAACCCCTCAAAAATGTTAGTGGAGTGTCAAGAGTTTGACTTTGTGGTTGAGTGCTTGCCTAGCATGCATGAAGACCTATGCATGTAAGTGGAGCTGGGACTCAAACTGGTATTTTTCTAGCCTTGAGCAAGACAGCTAAGTTTATGTCATACAAAATGAATCCAGAGCTGGGGAAAAGTCAACCATGGAGCCAGTGAGAAATGAGAAAAAAGATTTAATAGATAACTTGTGAGTAGGATGTCTGCGAACTTAAAGCAATGATGACACAGCATAAGCAATAATTCTCTACTCTTTCTAATTTACAGGGCCCTGTGTTCCCAAACCTGTATTAATTGACAAGCTAGAGCACTGTGCAGAACTCTGGATAGGAAATTCCTCTGACAAGAATATCACAGGTGAGTGAATGCATCTTCATATTGATGTTGGAGCCTGAGCCCCATTGGTAAGTTCATGTTGTGATGTACTGAGCAATAATATCCTTAGTTACCCTAAATCCTGTGTGGAACCTATGGAATTCTTTGTGAATGAATCAAGAATCATTTTCTTTTCCGAATACTATGCTTGGACTCAGGGCCTGAGCATGGTCCTTGGGTTTTCTCAAGGCTAGTTCTCTATTTCTTGAGTCATAGCACCACTTCTGGCTTTTTCTTTGTATGTAGTACCAAGGAACTGAACCAGGTCTTTGTGCATGCTAGCCCAAACCCCCGGCACCAACAATCATAGGGTGATATAATGAATTCTATGTGGCAGTAGAATTAATGTTAGATTCCTCTGTAGAAATCACTGTGAAACAAAATAAAATGAGAAAGCCATGAGCCCGTGGCTCATGCCTGTAATCCTAGCTACTTAGGAGGCTGAGATCTGAGGATCAAGGTACAATGACTGACCTATCACAAAATCACCTTAGACTCTTCTATCCAATGAACCAATAGAAAATGAGAAGTGGGGTTGAGGCTAAAGACATAGGGCAGTAGCCTTGAGCTGAAGAGCTCAGGAAGAACAGCCAGGACTAGAATTCAAGTCCCATGACTGCAAAACAAGAAAGAAAGGAAGAAACAAAGAAACAAAGAAAGAAAGAAACAAAGAAAGAAAGAAAGAAAGAAAGAAAGAAAGAAAGACAGAAAGAAAGAAAGAAATAAGAGGGAAGAAAGAGGGAAGGAAGGAAAGGAAGGAAGGAAGGAAGGAAGGAAGGAAGGAAGGAAGGAAGGAAGGAAGAAAGAAAGAAAGAAAGAAAGAAAGAATGATATTTCATTTCTTTAAAACTAACACTATAAATGATTGAGCAAACAAGGAATAAGTCAGGGCATTATTCTCTGATAAGGATAATATCTTTTTGCTGGTAGGAAGAGACTGATATTCAGAACCAGACCTTTCCACCAGAAATTGAGCCTATTGGTAGAGTGCTTGCCTAGCATACACAAAGACACAGGTTTGATTCCTTATTACCACATACATAGAAAAAGCCAGAAGTAATGACTTCATTGTAGGGTTCTAGTCTTGAGAAAACCCAAGGACAGTGGTTAGATCCTAAGTTCAAACCCAGGAATGGAAGGAAAAAAAACAACAAAGTTTCAATCAACATAAGAAAATTAACTAGACAATGAGCTGGAGATTTTCTGGTCTTCCATGGTTCTGAGGGACAGTAGTGTTAGAAAAAGAATTTTTATAAGACTTCAAATGGAAAGAAACAAATTTCAAAATTCCCACAAATACCTAAATTGAGACTTTAGTGAGAAGTTGTAACTGAAGGGATATAGGTGTAAGTCCTTACTCTCAAGAATCGTTCTTGCTTGGATCAAAGGAAAACACATATAAACCAAACTTGTGGCCGCTGAATCTAGAAAAAATTCGTGTTCCTCACTTAATGGTTAATAAGCAAACAGCATTGAAACTGGGTAAGGTAATCCTACCTGCTACTCAGGACCTGAGCCTCTTATCTGTAGATAACTCTAGAAAAGAGGAAGTGGGGCTGTGGCTCAAGGATAGGGTTTATAGTCTTCTGCTGAAGTGTTCAGGGACAGGGCCGAGGCCTATGAACTACAAAAAAAAGAAAAGAAAAGAAAGGAAAAGAAAGTTTTAAAAAGGTGCAAAACAGCACAATATTTAGATTATTTCTCAAAAATAAAAGAAAGGCAGCTATTCCTCAATGTACAAACAAAACAGTATTTGGAAAAAAACAGCTGCAGGTATACTATAGGTAGTACTCAGCTTAAAACTGTAGCAATACATAGTTGGGTAATTTCAATAAATATTCCCTGTGATATAAAAAGAGAACTAAAACACAGAAAAACATTATTGGTCATTGTAAAATATCATTTTCTTAATATGTTAGGGAGAAAAGCATATATTTCTCACAAATCAATTTCCACTTTTATATTTTAAAATATCTAACACTTAGGATGGGAAAGTAAAGTCATTACCTTTACAGTAAGGAATATTTGTATCTCAAATATGTTTGTGTGTTTTTTTCTATGACTCATTTTAGATGTCCAGGTAATGGAAAATGTGTTCAAGACCTGCCAGGAAAGTCCACATGAATGTCTTTGTGAAGTAGCAGTTGCAAGTAGTATCGAAGTGGAGGAAAGCGTAAGAGAAGCGTAAGAGAGTTCACATATATGAGAAGCCTTAGCAATGTAATAAATAGGAAAGACTGTTTAGTCTGTGGAAGAAAACTCAGCTTGTGTCACAGAACCAACACAAGATCAAACCCTTAATGAATGTAGCAAATGTTCAGTCTTTTCCCCAGAAGGCACAAGTCAAGATTTATCACTAAACACCCACAGGATACAATCCGATGAATAAAATGAAAGGGAAATTTTTTTGAAGAACTCATAGTTGAGTTTGCATGATACCACACAGACACAGGATAAAAATCGTATGAATATAAGAATATGAAAAATCCATCATGAACGCATGACTAAGTATGAAATGCACATAGGAGAGAAAAACCTTATGAATATTACAAATGTGGAAAGTGTTTGACCTGGAAGGCATACTTCTGTGTTCATCACAAACCTGATTCCAATAGAGGAAAAGACAACTAATGAATAGTACAAATGTGCAATGACTTTGAATCAGAAGTCAGTCTTCAGTACATTTCAGAAGATACACAATAGAGAAATTCTGAGTAATGAAAAACATTTAGCTATATATAGAATCTCTGTATATGGGAGCATTAGGGTAAGTCTTCTAAACAAAGTCAACCTTCAGCAAGCATTAAGAGCACTCACAGAAGAAATAATAGCATGTAGGAAAACCTTTGTCAGAAACCTCTAAAAGCTGACTGTGTGGCTTAGTGGTAGAGTGCTAACCTATCAAGGATGAAGGCCTGGGTTAGATTCCTCAATACTACGTGAAAAGAGCAAGCCAGAAGCAGCACTGTGGTTCAAATGGTAGAGTGCTAACCTTGAGCAAAAGTAGCTCAGGCCCTGAGTTCAATCCTAAGGACGAGAGAGAGAGAGAGACAGAGAGAGAGAGAGGAGAGAGAAAGAGAGAAAAGAGAGAGAAAGAGAGAGAAACAGGAACTTCTAAATTTTTCAGAGATAGAGAAGGAGAGAGACAAGGAGACAGAAACTAATTTCTAAACTTTACAGTCTTTCTATTTCTTTACAAATTCGTCTATGTCATTCTTTCTGACAGAAGCACAGAATTCCATTGTGTAAAAATACCATATTTGATCTACTCATCAACTGACGGCATCTGGGTTGGTTCCATACCTTTGCCATAGTTAATATTGCTGTGATAAATTTTATTGTTTTAGTGAATTTAGTATGTCCTATCTGGACGATTGGCAAGTAGTGAAATTGCTGGATCACAGGGGAGCTCTATGTTTAGTCTTTTTGGGATACTGCCATAATGCTTTCCATAGTGGTTGAAGGAGTTTGCAATCCCACCAGCAGTGTAGTAGTGATCCCTCCTGGCCACATCCCCTCCAGCATACGTTATTAGATTTCTGGATCTTGGCCATTCTAACTGGAGTGAGGAGGAAAAGGGAAAGAGGAACTGAAACTTTCTCTCCTTACAGATGACATGATTCCGTATTTAAAGAACCCTATAGACTCTACTCCGAAGCTGCTTGAGCTGATATAAAACTTTGGTAAAGTAGCAGGGTATAAAATTAACCCTCAATGTCAACTGCCTTCCTATATGCCAACAAATGAGAGGAATGAGGCAAGAATCAGGATAGCAACTCATTTTGCTATCTGCCGGGGCCAACCGGCAGCAAACCAGGGTTCGCAGATTGGGATTCCTGAAATAGGGGGCAAGGACTAGGAAAAAATAGAAGAGAGACAAACAGATGGGGTTCAGGAGGGCTACAGCCCAAATCAGGAGCCACAGCTTAAGAAGCCTGTAGCCCAAGACCATAGCCCAGTTTATTTCCAGTTCTCAATCTTAAATACACTTCTTTAAACTAGGGAACTGCCAGGGGCTACATTCCTACAAACAGTATCAAGTCTGAAATAGGTTGAATGAGAAGCTATCAAGTCCCAAACAGGTTAAATGAGAAGCTATTGACACAGCCCAAAATCATGATAAGAACTTACTTCCTTGTGTACTCAATTGTGTGGTTCCAAGGTCACTGACCCCACAGTCAGGGTCACTGATCCCACAGTCAGTCCCCAACATCTCCCCCGTCTTTATTTTAAAAGAAACACAAGTGCATTTTTTTTTACTCTTTTCTATACCCCTAATTTATCCTGTCACATTTTCCAAAAATGACTTTGGTCCCTTGGTCTAACGGGGATTGATGGGCGGAGATTCAACTTCTGTGACTTCTTCAAGCTGACTCAGGGGTGTTGTCTCTGTGCTTGACCAGGGACCTTAAGAAGCCTAGCCTGTTTTATCAAGGGGTTGCAAGGATTAGATATTAGGAACAATAATTTACTCCACACTAGAGATCATATTTGACATTTAACAACTGCAGAAACCATCTTTGGCTACAATAGTGTAGCTTACATAGCACCCATTTGCAAAGGCTTTTTCTTGATTGTCTGGGGAACTAAATTTCTGCAACCTTAAACAATGCATTAGTTGTCAGATCCACAAACTTTCCTGAATTTGTGGCTGGAGTCAAATCAAACTTTACTTAGTTAGAACTTTAAACTACCACTATCACAGATGATTGACAAGTTCCTGCCCAGTTATGGAAGGCACGGGCATTAGTAAGGCATGCTTACAAACTATTCTATGACCTCCCGGCTCTGATTAATATTGAATGGCCAAGCACGAGTGACTCTAGTATCTGACACCATCTCTGCCATCCACGCAGAAGCTTTCTGCATCTGGATACTTCATTGTCCCAGTAGTGTCTCTCCACACAGGGATAAACATCCCATGGGCATTTCACTTGCTTGGTTGCTGGACTTGAACTCGGGGTCTGGGTACTGTCCCTCAGCTCTCCAGCTCAAGGCTAGCACTCTGCCACTTTGAGCTCCAAAGCAACTCTGCCTCAATTAGCACTCTGCTGCCAGATTAGACACCACAGTCTCACAGGGACTTTGCTTTGCCCGGGGTTGGCTCAGAACTGCAGTTTTCAGATCAGTGAGTCCTACAAAAGGCCACGTGTACTCCAATTAAAGCAACAAGTGGCCAACACAGAAATAGTCTCTAAGCATGAGCTTACCTAGAACCTGGTAAAAGCCAAAGTTACATCTGAATAAGGATTGCTGTTCTTCTCCATGGGCTAGCTGGAAGTTACTTTGGTAGTCCTGATTTTCCTTTTTTCTCTTTCTTAAAACATTTAAGACAACTTCACTTTCAAATATTATTCAGAAATCCATTTCTAATGTTCTTTAAAACGTTTACACTTTTTAACTTAAACACTTAACATTTTAGTCTTCATTTGCACTTGAAAAACCTTTAAGGGCTCAAGGCACTCCCTTTTCTCCAGGTTTCCTTGGGCTCAAGGAACGCCCTTTGCCTTCAGGCCTCCTTTTAGAAGAGGCATTTTTTTTTTGCAGTTTAGATTACTGTCTAAAACTCCAACAACAGTTTAAACTCAAATAACAGTTTTTCCCTAATACAAGAATTAGACATCAGTGCACCAAAAGTCTAAGTCTGGATTAGTTTCCTGCCTTTTTCTAAGGTACATCCAATTGCAATCCAGTAACATGAAACCAAATCATACAGAGATAAACCTTTAAACATTCCTTTAAAATACTAATCACATTATCCACATTTTACCATTAGATTTCTAGTGTCAGTTTGCAAGAAAAGACAGACAGACAAAGTTTCTGACATTAATGAACAATTTTACATTTAAATCTCTAATACATGTCTCCAAACTTTAACTTAAAGTAATAAATCCCAAATTCCCTAACACCTCTGTGCTAAACAGGATACAATGTTTACAATGTAAACAGCTGTATGCCTTGCAATAAAATGCAGATTTCAGGATCTAGAAAAATATTTACCAGTTTTTCTTTAAGACAACACAATAATTCTTTGAGACATTGTAAAACATTCAAACCTAATATTTTTGTTGAAGTTTTAAGCTTAGATTACCCAATTGTCTTTGTGTTTAAGTATAAATTTATCCATTGTTTTATACAGCATGCTGACAATTTAACCTTGAACATGTTCACTCACTCATTCACACACATTCATACTCAAAGATCATAAAGCGCACAAAATTAATATCGGCCGTTCAATTTCCGGAAGTTTGTGTCAAGAGAGTTTTGCCAATTTTACTCTTACAGGTGAGAACCAGGTTCAAAACAAAACTTTTTGCAAGGCAACTTAGCTGGAATTTATTTTTCCAGGGCTTGTTACAACTGCAGACATGGGGGAGCGGCCATGCTAGGCCCAGAAATGTTCAAAAAAATAACAAGGATGTGTGCTTGAGTACGCACAGAAAAACCATACGGATCCATACTTAGAAATGGTACCAATTTTAAAGACAAAACTGGACAAGGAAAAATATGTAACATGAAAAAGACAGAGAAACGGAGACTTTTAAATAATCAGACATTGACATATAACAAGAAAATTGGACTCAATCAGATACACTTAACACAAAAAACATGAGCTCAAATGAATGTTTTCACCAAACAGTTATTTTTAGATTTAGACATGTCTTGCTGGTGGGACTCTCAGGTATGCCTTGTTATTGACAAGAAACTCAGAAGGGGAGGGGGGGGTCAAGGTGTCCCTTGACCACCCAGGCCTCTGTTTTAGGCCCACAGTGCACCTTTTCAAACAAACAAACAAAATAAAATAAAATAAAATAAAATAAAATAAAATAAAATAAAACGCAGACATACAGGGGGGTCAGCCGACTTCTACTTACCTCTGGAGGCCTTTGCTTTTCACCTGGGCATCTTTTACAAAAAAGGTTATTAAGAAGAGGGATGGTAAAGACAAAATAATGTCACATATTAAATTGTGTAGAGTCAATGAATATGTTAAAAGGTCCCTACATAATAGTAAAAGGAGGAGAAACACAGCTCATATGAATGTGTGGAACAAGTGGATCAGTAGCAGTCCCAATTGACATGCACAAATAACTCAGGTCCTTCCCACGTCGCAGGATGCACCACTGGAGGGTTGGGGGTGTAGGCCCAGTGAGTCGCTGCTTGGGTGGCCACTGTCACTCTCCCCGATCCGAACGCAGCGTTCAGGCAGCCAGGGGGCATCATTTTCTCCTTGTGAAAAAACACATACATGCCCTCGACCCCAGGTTAGAACAGGATCGGGTCCATGCCAAGCACCAGTTAGGGGATCCTTCCACTTTACTAAGGCAAAAGCACGCTGCTCTCTTTTTTCCCAGAATCGCTGAGCAGCAGATAAATTATTTGAATCCAAATTCAAAAAATTTAAAACAAATAAAGCATGATTAAGTATATTCACAGGGGTAGTGGGATACGACTCTCCTTTCTGTATTTTAGCAATTTGATGTTTTAATAATCCATTAGCTCTCTCCACGATACCCTAATCCTTGTCTCTGTGAGTGAGACTGGGGTTGGAGAGGCTCTGGCTCCCCTGTGCTGCTTGGCCTAGTCCCCTAAAGGGGAGGAGGCCTTGATCAAGTAACTGCTTAGTGACTGCAGCACTAGGACTAAACATATACACTCCCATTTTTTCCATGATATCACGACCCCATAAATTAATTGGCAGATGATCCAGGACAAATGGCTGAAAATGACCACAGTGCCCTTCCTCATCTCTCCAAGTAAGAATCGCACTGCTCTGCTGTGGGTCAGTTGCATACCCCATCCCCTGTAGGGAAGTCATAGAGGTTGTCAGGGGCCATTGGGCTGGCCAATGTTTTTTAGATATCACAGACACATCTGCTCCAGTGTCTAATATTCCTTTAAAGGGCTTTTCTTGTATAAATATAGTCATCTCGGGCCTCTCTTGTTTTATGCTTTGTACCCAATAGATATCAGAAGATCTAAATCCTCTCTGTCCACATGGGGAATTAGCAGTCTCCCCGGGAGGTAAAGGCACAAGTATTAGTTGTGCTAATTTTTGACCGGCTGGGATCGATACCACGTGTTTCGGGGCAGAGGCCATAACTTTGATTTCTCCAGTAAAATCCTGGTCAATTTTGCCAGGTGTAATCTGTACCCCTTTAAGGGCTGAGCTATTTCGCCCTAACAGCAATCCAGCCACTCCCAGGGGAAGGGGGCCGAAGACCCCCGTGGGGAGAGCTTGTGTCCCCATCTCTGGGGTCAATACTGAGCAGGTGGAGGAACAGAGGTCCAATCCTGCACTGCCTGGGATGGCATGGAGGAGGCTGGAGACTGATCTTGGGGGGTTGTTAGAAGATGTACTTGTGGCCGAGAAGAGGGAGGGACTGCCCCATGGTTTTGCGGGGCCAGGGGCTGACCTCTTCTCCAGTTTCCCAAAAAATGGGCGGCCATTGCGATTTGTTGCTGACTTGCAATCTTTAGCCCAGTGCTTCCCTTTACCACAGCATGGACATGTGCCAGGTGATTTTTCTCTCTTTTGCCTGGGCTGGCGTGGGCATTGCGTCATCCAATGTCCTATTTGTCCACAAGAAAAGCAACGCCCTGGGGGTCTAGCATCCCGAGAATGCCGCTGACCTCTATATTTTAGAAACTCAGTAACAGTCTTTCCTTGAGGAGCGGCGGCTAAGGTAAGGCCTTGTGCATGGGAGGGTCCAATATCAGCACACAGTGAAATAAAGTCCGTGATTTCTCCCTTATTCCTATGGGGTCTGATAGCCGCCTGACAGGCGGCGTTGGCATTTTCATAGGCTATGTGTCTAACTATAATCCTCCTTGCGTTCTCATCTTGTACTAGGCAGTCTGCAGTCTCCATTAATCGAGACAAAAATTCTAGATAAGGTTCATTCGGTCCCTGTTTAACTTCTACTAGATTTTTTGTAAGATTGGAATTGCTTAACCTTTTCCAAGCCTCTCTCACCGCAGCATTTATTTGCAAATAGGCCTCCTTTGCATAACCCAATTGATCTTCATTGTTTTTATAGGTTCCCTCTCCTAACAACTGATCAACAGTGTAAGGCAGGTTCTTAGACCTATTTGTTTCAATTTTAGCCCGACACTGTGCAGTGAAGTCTGTCTCCCATAATAAGTACTCTCTTACACTAAGGCAAGCTCTGGCAAGCCGCTTCCAGTCATTTGTGCATGCAATACCAGCACATGCGGCCTCCAATATTACTTGAGTAAAAGGGGCAGTTGGCCCATATTGGGAGCAGGCACTCTTTAAATCCTGTAACAGTTTAACAGGAACAGGTTGATGATATACTTGTTCATCATGCTCAACTAAACTAGGGAAGCATCGAGGCCCTGAAATATCTTCCCTCTCTCTAGCAGCCTGAGTCAGGTTTAATTGCGATGCAATGTGCCTGGTTGTAGTGCCTGTTAAAAGGGACTTGTTGCTAGGGCCTTTAGGCTTGCCTAAAGGTTGAAAAAGGGATTGATGCTGTAAGGCTGCAGCCGGTGGCGGTGGGTGTGAGGGGTAAGGTTTAGAATCAGACACCATAGTGGCCTGAGGGTCATCTTTCTTTCCTACTTCTGGGGGGGCTCTCTGCTCCATCCCCATTTTTGATAGAAAATGTAGCATTTCTTCTAACTTCTTCTCTATCGTAGCCATCTGGCCCTCCATTGACTCATCATAACTTTCCTCCTTGATATTCAAACCTGAATTCTGATACTCAATATCTACTGGTTGTTGTTCCCTTTTCAAGATCTCACTTAGAGTCTCTTGGGCTGCGGCATATGGCTCAGCCTTAGGGTTTTCAGAAGGGTCCTTTAATTCATAAAGTTCCCTTAATTCAAGATTAAGTTCAGCATTCTCATGTTGAGGATCTATGCATTCACTTACTAAATTCCATACATCAATAGCCTCTACTGGGGTCTTTTCAGGGCCATATACATTATAATATTCTTGAATTCTTTTTCCTATCCGCTGCCAGGTTTTTTGGAATTCCTCCTCTATAAACCTTGGGCATGCCTCCTCGACAAACTGTAGGAAGCTCGGAAGCACCCCTTTTTCCACCCACGTTCCGTGGGCTTCAAGCAGGCCTGTTAAGATCGGTAGAAATAACCTATGGCTATTAACTTGACCCATAATTTTTCCTCCTGACTATACACTCTCTTAAGATCCTCTCTTAATAGTCCTACGATGTGTTACTCACCACAGGGAGGGGTCCTTCACCTTCGTCCCAGATTTTCAGGGTCCCTGTTCGGGCGCCAGATGCCGGGGCCAACCGGCAGCAAACCAGGATTCGCAAATTGGGATTCCTGAAATAGGGGGCAAGAACTAGGAAAAAATAGAAGAGAGACAAACAGATGGGGTTCAGGAGGGCTACAGCCCAAATCAGGAACCACAGCTTAAGAAGCCTGTAGCCCAAGACCGTAGCCCCGTTTATTTCCAGTTCTCAATCTTAAATACACTTCTTTAAACTAGGGAACTGCCAGGGACTACATTCTTACAAACAGTATCAAGTCTGAAATAGGTTGAATGAGAAGCTATCAAGTCCCAAACAGGTTAAATGAGAAGCTATTGACACAGCCCAAAATCATGATAAGAGCTTACTTCCTTGTGTACTCAATTGTGCGGGTCCAAGGTCACTGACCCCACAGTCACGGTGACTGAACTCACAGTCAGTCCCCAACAGCTATCAAAGAAAATAAAATACCTAGGAATTAACTTAGAATGTAAAGCACCTTTTTGATGGAACTATAAACCCTGGAGAAGGAAATTAACGCAGAACTGAGGAAATGCAAAAACCTATGCTCCTGCTTTGGAAGAAGTAATATTGTAAAAATGGCAATCTTGATAAGGACTATCTACAAATTCAGTGCAATATTCATCAATATCCCAATGTCATTCTTTAAAGAAACAGAAGAGGAAATCCAAAATTTCACTTGGAATAATAAAAGACCCCTTATAGTCTGTCTACTTGCATGATACATAATGTTTAATCTCACCTTCTCCACCAAAATCTCACCTTTCTCATTGAGACATAGGTGGCCCTGTTTACTAGCAGCAAAGGCTCAAACACGCAGTTTCAGGTGTCACCACTGCCTCTGTTACTGGGTAGATCCAACTCTGTCATCGATTCTGAGGTCTGCTCTGGGAGTCTTGGTCACAAGTTGTTCTGTGGCATCTGCTGCCAGCCTGTGTCTATTTGCTTCCTTTTCCTCCAGCAGCCTACAACAGGGAATGAACTTCAGGCGCTGATGCTCTCCTTCATATGCAGCGCAGGATGAGCCCAACCCTCCCTCATCTTCCTCTTCCAATTTTTGGGAAAAAATGTGCTGGCAGAAGTCCTCAGGTGTGGGGCATGGCTGATCCACACTTTTAATCCAGGCTGGTCAGGAGGCTGAGATCTGAGTATGGAAGTTCCAAGTCACCTAGAACAGGAAAGTCTGATAGATTCTTACTACCAAAAATAAAAACAGCTGGGAATGGAGTTTAGGCTCAAGTGGTAAAGGGCCAGTCTTGAGTACAAATGCTTAGTGCCCAGGCCCTGAGTTCAGGCTCCAGCACTGCCAACAACCTCACTTTAGTGAGATTTTAGCTTTATCCATGTAGGCACATCTCACTGGAATCTTTGCTGGTAGAGATAGTCTTCGTAATTTTGTCTCAAGGTAAAGGTCCTCCTGGGTTAGTACACAAATGGTGTCATGGAGAGAAGAGCCCCACTTTCTCCAGGTTTGAAGATGGCATAGGTCAAGCCAGCATGGAGTTGGCACATCAGTCTTTTTCCTAGCACCACCTACCAGTGAATGTCAAATGACATTGATTGTTGTGGGATTGTGTGATTGAAGTGCCCCATTAAGGGCAGTGTTAGCACATCCAAACTTGGATACCAGGAATGCTGAAATCACAAAGCTAAGATTTTTGTTGGCTACAGAAATGCTGGTGTGTCTGTTATTCACTAAAAGTTCAGGTGCAAAGATTCTGAAGCTTGATGCCATGTCTTTATTCCATTTACTAAAATTATTTTAATGCACTGTATAAGTTAAAACATTTGATAAGAGTCAGGGGTAGTGAAAACATTGTTCTTGAATTCAGGTGTCTGGCAGGGTAATGGGGGGTTGTTGGTGGCTGGGACTATGAAGCTGGAGCTGCTATCAAACCATGGATAATGTTGCTCTTTGTCTGGGAGAAATGACTCCAAAGATGAAATTTGAATGGTGAGGAAAAGATGATGATGTACTCAGGAAATTTCTCCTAAACAAATGCTCATGTGGAAGTGGGATGGGGGCTGGGCATATCTGAGGCAGAGCTTAAGGGGGCTTCTCGTGGCGTTGAGAACGTTCCTTGCGACTTCAGGCATGCAGCAGGGTGTTTTAGATGGCCATTGTGAGATGGATGGAATAAGACTGGAGACAAGATGAATGCTGGGATCCTGCAATTCTCTTGCATGAGTGGCTGGTGCCTCACCTGAAAGAACTAATTATGTCTAAAAAACAAATCAGGAATTTCTTTTGATTAGATAATACCTGTAATCCGAGGCATATTCAGGATCCTGATCTTAGTATTGTGGTTTAAAACCAACCAAGCAAAGGGAAAAATGCATGAGACTCTTACTCCCAGTTTAGAGCAAGAACAAAGATTGAAGTAGAGCTGTGGCTCAAGAGCTAGAGTGCTACCTTGAGCAAAGAAAAGCTAAGAAAAAGCTCCAGGTCTTGAGTTCAAGGCCAGGAATGAAAGAAGGAAGGTAAAAAAAGGGAAGTATGTGAGGAAGGGAAATATATAAATGAAAGAGAGAAGGAACTAGAAATTTAAAACTAGAGAATGTTTAAAAGTCATCAGTCCTTCTAAGAAAAGTGTTGGAGTATGTGTTCTATATGTGGTGAACTGGAAGCCCAGCAGTGACTTGTTAATCAAAGAGTCACCATGATGAGCAAAGGATAGAAATCTGCATGAGCCTCTTAGCAGATGGAGTCACAGAAGAGAACCTCAGCTCCCATCCCATAGTTAGAAGTATATAGAGATGGGGAAGTTGGCATCACCTTGATGTCATTGTGTCCATGGAGACTGGAAGCCATGGCTCTGTGAAAGCACAATGTTCTGGTTACTGAGCTGAGAGGCTGAGGAGAGCCAAGTCCTGGCCATGAAGAAATCAGGGTGGCAGCAGAGCAACTCTGCTGCAGTGTGTGCCTCCTTGGCTGTTCTTATTCTGTGGTGGATCAGGCCGGAGCGGGTGATAGTAACTGTTTTGTGGTCACAAGCCCTTCACCAAGAGCTTCCTGTGGGATCCTCATAAGCTACAGTGTCGCTGGTGGTGGGATGTGTGTGGGGTGGAAGTGACAGAGGGATGGACGCATGGCAAGGTGGATGAAGAGATGAGAGAAATGATGAGAGCCCAGTTCATTCGTTTCCAAGGTTAATGTATGGGAGGTAGAGAGGCATGATGGAGGAAAGATGGTGACAGAGTGAGGCCATCTGTAGTGCCAGCCTGGCCATCATCTGAAGCCCATTGGCAGCTTCCTGATCCCTCACTTTGTCCTGCTCCTTGTGGAGGGAATGTCACGTGTACCCAGAGCTAGGGGTGGGGCAATGTTAGTAGCACCTGGAGAACCATTGGCCTCTACCTGGGTGAGGGGTGGTTCTGGCTCCCATGCTGGGTGGCCTGATAGCTATGGAACAGATCTCTCCTTAGCTACCACAGTCAGTGGCTGCTCTCCATCTAGGGTTAGGGCAACTGCTCAGCCATCAGGACACCCCATGCCAGGACAGAGGCCTACAATTCAGATGGCAGCACAGGGGTGAAGATGATCTCACCGTAGCCCTACTTACATGGCTGTCCCTGCATGCAGGACAGGATGAGCTGGGGGAAGATGTTCTCTGTGTTTTTCCACAGCCTATCCCGGCCTCTTCTTGTGTCTGATTAGACCAAGAGAGTACCAGGTTCCCTCTCATAGTCCTGGTTCTTTTTCTTTTACAGTCATGAGGCTTGAACTCAGGTCCTGGGTACTGTCCCTGAGCTCTTTTGCTCAAGGTTGATGCTCTACCATTTGAACCGTAGTGCCATTTCCAGGTTTTCATTTTCATGTGGATCTCTGATATCTCCAGTGCTGTGCCTGCAGGGAGGCAATAACCCCACAGACAGAGCCACCTCTGCCGTGACTGTGACTGCCTACAACCCTCACACCCACTCCTTGCACACCCCTCGACTCCAGTTTTAGCTCCTCTTGGACTGGGTGTCCAGCCTACCCCTTCCTACACTCACAAAGGGTCTACAATTGTCTTCCCAGGGTCCTTTCTTCTGCCAGCCAGAGTACAGACTGTGCACATCTTGATGATCACAGAGCTCAAAGCCAAAGGCTGAGATGCAGAAGGGGGTGACCCAGTAGCTGCACAGGGCCCATGGATCATCCTGTGCATCCCCCAGCCTGTGAATTCCAACCACCCCCTTCGCAGGGCAGCTCCATGCCCACATCCTGATCCCTGGTCCCCTCCAATTCCATTCTCCCTTGGATTTTGCAGACTGTCTACCATCAGGATCTAAAATTCTATTCATCACTTTATGTCCTTATCACTGATTTGCTACTTTGGCAGGATCTCCCCGTGCCTGGAGAGTGGGCATGTCATGTACTCTCTGTGGAGAAGTTGCCCCAGGAGAAGAAATATGCACTTCATGTGAGTGTTGGACAGGGCAGGAGGGCTCCCTAGGATCAGAAGCTACAGGAGGGGTGCAGATGGGGGAATGGTAGGGGCCCCAGGGGACAGTGGGACTTAGGGCACAGTTGGTTCCTTCTGTAGGGTTGACACCGCATCACAAACCCAACAGAATGAGGTTCACATTACAGATATCAGAGACAGTGCAGATTGCCGATGGGCGCAGGGGTCACTGTCACCCCCAGATGCTGGCTGCATGCTGGGATGCACGCAGAGATGGTTTCAAGATCAGATAATGAGGATGTTGCAGGGTGTAACCATTCTTTTCAGATGGCTCTCTACCTCTCTTGAGCTTCATCTCTATCTTTGGCTTTTTCTTGGCAGTTAACTGGAAATGAGAGTTTCATGGACTTTCCTTTCTGGACTGGCTTCAAACAGAAGCTATGCACAGTTTTCAAACCATACCCTACTGAAGAAGGGAAGCTTGATCTGGTGCTTAACTGGGTTGCACTTTGGCTCCGTTTGGTCTGCCTCACGGGAGGGGGCTCATCATTTGTAGACTAAGATCTCATGACCTTCAAAGCCAAATGCTACCTGAAAGTTCAGGGTCCCAGCCTATGTTTTGGGCCTGGGTGAATACATTCTCTGTTATGCTGGGTCATCAACCCATGTTTTAAGCTGGAAGTAGGCAGTGCCACATTTGATAAGAACATCTGCCAGAGATTGTCACCTCATGAAAGCAGATTCTAAATTTGTATTCCATTTCCTGTGGTGGAGAAATCCCCTCCAAGTTAGACAGGCTCACATTCCCCTGCAGGTCACACTCCTAATGCACCCTTGAGTGTCCTCATGGTATTGGGATGTAAGTTTGTAGGGAATGCTGGTTTAGTCCATGAATTAGCTGGACAAGTGATGACAAACGTGTTGTGGATTAATATGAGAACAATTTAAGAAGCCCTGGAGGAGCATCAACCTGACCCTCTGTGGTGCTATAAATCTGATAGGATGTTCCAGACTGAGAAACAATCACATGGCTTTGTGTTTGGCATCCAGACATGTGAGTGCATGTCTTAGCTGTCAGCCAATACAGAGGAGGACATGAATAAGTGGGTGGAAAGCATCTGTCAGACCCCTGTCTGGGGGCAGGTGGAGAGAACATAGGAAGGTAGATACCATGGCTGTGGTGGGGCCAAAAAAAGGGTAAAAGAGGCAAAGGAACCAGGTACTGGTAGCTCAAGACTGTCATCCTAGCTACTCAGGAGTTTGAGATCTGAGGATCACAATTCAAAGCCAGCCCAGGACAGAAACTCCATGAGACTCTTATCTGCCATAAACTACTGAATGCAAGAAGCTCAAGCTCAGTGACAGCATCCAGGCCTAGCGTACAAAACCCAGGACCGGCAGAAAAAAGTATCAAAGGACAAGAAGCTGGCCAAAAGTTAGAGGGACTCTATCTTGACAAACAATACAATGGTAAGTTGCACTCAGAAGAGTTGCACAAAATCTGGAAATGCCTGAGACCTATCTATGTATGTTTCCTGTTTGTCTAAATACATATGTTTATGCATTTATATATTAGCATAGAGAGACAGATCAATACATATGACTATACATATATACATAGCCAGACACTTATGGGTGGGTGGTATACTGTGTGAGAGTTTGTGTTTGTGTTTTGTGGATGGCTATCTCTGTTTAGGAAAGGTAGAAAATATGTAAATATCTTTAAAAAACTTGATAAAATATAGAGAGACATAAGCTCTTGAGGGAATCTGAAATGACAAGATTATTCACAGGCACGTTTATCCTTATGGATTCCTCAGCAAGTTTTAATTTTGTTCATTATTTTCTTTGTTTTTTTGAACCAGTGCTAAGGATTTCTCTCAGGGACCAGGTGCTGCCAATTACTAATTTTCTCATGGCTGGTACAAGAGGAACTGAGCCACAGTTCCACTTTTGCCTTATTTATTCGTGCTTAACTGAAGATAAAGATTTCTATCAGTGACTTTCTTTCAGGGGCTGGATTCTAACGAGGATCCCCAGACCTCAGCCTTCTCTATAGCTACAATTAACAATATGAGAACCCAGCACTGGGTTCCAATGCACAGGGCAAGAAATTGAGTGAATCTCTCAACTCCAATTAGCTATAATAAGCTAGAAGTGAAAGACCAATACCTTTGAGGAAAAGATGCTGAGGGTTATCACAAAGGCCCTATGAGTAAGCCCTAAACCCTGTACACATGTGTGCATGCACACATTGGCAGATACACACACACATGCACACACACAATATCTCAGGCAATATTGTATTTTGAATTAATATCCAAAGATTGGACAACAGGATAGCAAGTAATAAAATCTGTTTTTCTTGTCTACATTGAGGGAAAGGGATAAGTCACAAGATGCAGAAGCGAAGAATTCAGAGGCAAATGCTGTGAGTGAATAACTTGTAAAAAGCACATTTCTTTTCTTTTCTTTTCTTTTGTTTCCTCTGCCATTCCTGGGGCTTGAACTCAGGGCCTGAGCACTGCTCTTGGCTTTTCCCAAGTCTAGCCCTCTGCCACTTGAGCCACATTGCCATATGGATTTTTATATCTGTGTGATATTAAGGACTCAAACCTAAATCTTCATGGATGCTAGGCAAGCACTCTACCACTGGGCCAAACTCTAAACCCCGATAAAGTATTTATAAATAGTCATCATCATCATATCAAAATATCCTTTCTCCTGCAAAGAATGAACACTTATCTATGTCTGTAAGACTTTTTTTATGTCACCAATGCTTCTGTGATTTTCCCACTTGCATTTTTACAGATGACAGCACAGATATTCATCAGGAAGAAAAATAGATTAGGATACAGAAACCTAACAACGTCCTAGTAGATTGAAGTGAAAAATATGTGAAAGGTGGCCTGGGTGTTTCATCTATTTGTAGAGTGCTTGGCTACCACACAAAAAGACTCCGGTTTGATTCTGCAGTACCATATACATAGAAAACGCTGGAAGTGGTGCTGTGGCTTGGTGGGACAGCTATAGCCTAAAGAAAGCCTAAGAACAATAGTCAGGCTCTGAGGTCAAGTCCCAGGACTAGCAAAATAAAATGTTCAAGAGGCAAAATGCAAGCTGAGAAGGCACTGTGAAGCAAAATGTCTTCTGAAGGGTAAGGGGAATAGTGACAGTTAAGTTTGGATCTTACCTAAGAAAGGCTCCTTGAGGCTGAGACCAGGCTAGCACTTATGCCTAGTTAATGACTTGGGATTTGAACAAAAAGGTGTGCTGTTTACTACATCCATATGTGAGGTGGGAAGGGAGATTCAGCCTCCAGTATGTCTTTGGGGAGGTCTTCTGTGAGCAAGGAGCTTTGGTCATTGGGCCTTGAAAGGTGACCCTACCTCCCTCACAATGGAACAGAATATGGAACCCTGGTAACCAAGCCACTGTATGTGACAACCAGCTCAAGCCAGCTCCCTTGGCCTGTGGCTCAGGAACCAGAAAGATGTTGCAGTGCTGTTGCCAAAGGTCAGGAGGCTCGCATCTAAGCATGAGAGATATGGATGTCTCACTTGAAGAAGTGGATGCTGGATCAGTGCCAAGCCAAAATTCCAGTATATCAGGCATTTCTCTAGGAAGAAAGCCAGGAAACTCCAGGGCAACTGAGATGAGGTATATTGAGAAAAAACCTATTGGAACCCATCATCCTGCCTACACACTACAACCTTCTTGTGTGCTTTCAAGTGACTATACTGAGATTAGAGTGTGTCATTTCCAATCTACTCTATTCCAATTCCTCAGTGTGAAGTGTGGTCCCATTCCTACGTTTCAAATATCCACTGTTTTGCCAACATAGTGTGATGGTAAGTCAGCTCAGACTCTGAATGAGCCTTGTAACCTATGGATCCTGGAGGAAGGCCTGTTGGAGATGCTGCTGACAAAGCTGATCCCTGCCTACCAGAAAGGTGATCTCTTTTATGTGGGAAACTTCCTGCACAATTTCAAATAGTGGAGGACAATGTAGTAGTTGCTGGAAATTCTCTTGAAAAAGTGAGTGTTCCCCCTCCAAACCCAGGTTTGCTCACCCCTCCTGGCCAAGTCTTGGAATACTTGGCTCCTCTCTGAGCCTGTTTGGTTCACTGGGTGTTCACAGGGGAGCTAAGCATGATACAAGTGCACAAACTACTTTATTATGACTGGGACACCATGCCATTTCATTTCCCTCACAAGCTACTGGAGTCTCAACAGTGTGCTTACTGAGAAGTTGGATTTCAGGCATGAGTAAGTGGCTCCCAACTGCAGCCCTCACCTAGGTGACATCCTAGGAAATCCCATTTCCCAGTAAGAAATGAGGTGTCAGTACTAATGGCGGAGGCCTGTGAAATACTGGAGTCAGAGGAAAAGCTGGGGGCTGAATCACTTTTGAGCCATCAGGGAGGGATTGTGATAGCTTTGCCTGTTAGAACCTGAAAGCATTTACATTTTGGTGTGTGGTCCAGTGCTGCCACTTGAACCTGAACCCAGGTCTAAATGCCATCCCTTTGGTGTTCAAAAATTAGCACTGTACCATTTGAGTCATAGGTCAAGTTCTGGCTTTTTGCTGCCTAATTGAAGACAAGTGCCTTTAGATTTTACTGACTAGACTGGCTTTCCACTGTGATCTTCAGAGCTCAGCCTGCTGGGTGGCTAAGATTAGAGGAATGAGCATTTAGTTCTTTATTTGGAGCATTCACTTATTGATTTATTTAGAGCATTTACTTAGTTAATTTAAGGTGCGTTTACTTTGGACAGATGCATAGAGGCCTCTCTCAGAAGCTTCTGGAAGTGGGGTGTAAAAGTCATCCTGTTCTCGAGTGTCTCTTACCCCCTCCGTGCACATAAGTGCACATCTCTGCAGGACAGCCACAGCATTAGAGTCCTGCAAGAAAGGGGCTTTGGTAGAAGGCTCAGGATGGAGAGAGAAGGCTCTCACTTTCCTTGTACCGAATGTGCCCACAGCATCATGTGTTCCATCTATACGATGTGAATGGACTTCTACCCCAGTGATTTCTACGAGTTCAAGAACTGCCACACCCTGACACAACTCTAGCTCTATACGAGGCTCCACATGCCGGCTTTGGACCTGCTCTTCTAGACACATACTTTTTGACCAGCTGGAGGAATGTGCGACCAGTAAGACCAAGAAAAAGTAGAAGTCCTGGTGTGGGTGCCTCAGAGCCTGTGAGTAGGAAGCCCATGTGGTCTAGATATTGGTTGGCCCTTACTTCTACAGAGCTTGGCAAAATGCCCTTTATGGGTGGTGTCAGCCAGGTAATGTCTGTCCTCTGAAAGGACTCGGGAATAAGCACTCATTAGAAAGACCCTACACCTCCTCAGTGTTCAGTCCAAACTCCAGTTCTACAGGTTCCTCCATTAGATCCTCATGGAAGTTGAGTGACACTTCAACTTGCAGAGTCCACTCTGTCCACTCTGTACCTATTTCCATTCTTAGGTTTGGGTCATCGTGGAAGAGCTTATCCTGAACTCCGGATGAAAAACCCACCAATGGAGCTGGTGACTGATGGAGACTGAGAATCATCACTGCACTCCAGAAAGCATGGGCCTTCTGTAGAAATTACCAAACAGGTTTAGAGTCCTGTGGATATACCTTTTGCTCTGAACCCCATGTGTGACACAATTGAACCTGCAGATACTATGGAGGAAGAAAAAGAACAGCCAGATTTCCTTCCGTTTCCTTTCACACTCCACCCAGAGTCAGTCCATCTGAGTCAGAGTAACACTCCACTTATTGTGCAAGCTGAAGGGGCACACGCTGGGCTCATGGAAAATGTCCCCATGGGAAGCAGCAAGTGTACTCTCAATACTGGATTCATTGGAGGAAAATGAATCCATCCTCACAGAATATCCAGACCCATCCATCTCACTAAAAGAGACTCAATCTCCATTCGACAAACCAGAATCCATCCCCCTCTTAACTCAGGAAGGACATTCTGTTTCTCATGAGGAAGGAGACCCTTCTGAGGACTCTGAAGTAGAATTACTGTCTGAAGGCAACTTGGAGGCCAGTCTGGATTTAGAGCTTCCCTGTCCCCTTCCTAAAAAGACATCTCTTTATCTTGCTCTCATGATTCTTGTCAAGTATTCATTGTATTTTCTTTGCTAACAATTAAACTCTCATTGTTAATATTATGGTGTGCAGTTCTTCAGTCCTTATTATACTGTGTTTTATTGTCCATTAGAATGTGAGACCTCAGACACCTAGGTCCTGGGTGGGCCAAAAACCAGACAGGTCTGGTCCCATAGAAGACAACCTTACTGGATATACAGGGAACTATGAAATGCATGGAATCACCAGGAATCCAGGCCAGGCCTCCATGGAAAGAGAAGTCAAAGCTTAAGGACAGAGCAGATGACTGGAAATGTGTTTTGTCAGTCGGGAGAAGTGCCAGAGTAACTGTAATATTACGTGGGACTCTGTTCTGTGAGTTCAAGTCTGTTTATATATCCATTGTGCTTTGTACAAATATTTAAGAAAATTAAAACTCCACAATAGCATCAAAAATCTACTTTGGCTTTGAATGTGGTCTAGTTGTAGAGTGCTCGCCTAGTATACAAGAAGACCTTGATTCAATTCCTCGGCACTTCATACACAGAAAAAGCAGATGGGGCACTGTGGCTCAGGTGTCACAGTGCCACCCTTGAACAAATGTGGCCAAGGACAGTTTCTGGTCCCTCAGTTCAAGCCCCAGGACTAGCCAAACAAGAAATCATACCATTTTCCACACATTTGGAAATAAATCTGTTTTATCTAACCCTACTTCTTTTTTGCCAGTCCAGGGTGTGTGCCACCAAGCCAAACTACTGGCCCCCAACCTTACTATTTTTAATCATTTAATTTTGTTACATAATCATATTTCATGCTGTCTGTATTAATACCATAAACAGTATGCTTAGTGTAATAATGTTAAAGGTAAAACATAAGAAATTAATAACTAAAATTCCTTTTTTATTACTTTTATAGCATTACTACAATTTTATGAGAAAAATTACCTAGAATGTTTATTTTAGAGTTCAAGTAATCCATTTTGATAAATATATCAACCTACGTCATTTATTTGAACACATTTTAAACTATTTTTTTCAGGAATGAAAATACATATATATTTGTTGTAAATGAAATTTATGACTTGGGGGGAAGGGAAAGAGAAAATGGGAGAGGGGTTAACAGTGTTTACAAGAAATGTACTCATTACATATGTAACAGCAATCTCTTCGTATATCACCTTGACAACAAATTTTTTGAAAAGTACAATAAGTTTAAATGTCTACTTTGGGCAGAATTTTTTTTTGCCAGTACTGTGCTTAGACTCAGGACCTGAGCACGATCCTTGTTTTTGTTTTTGTTTATTCTTAAGGCGCAAGTTCTATCACATGTGCCACAGCACCACTTGTATCTTTTTTATCTATGTTGTGCTGAGGAATTGAACTTGGGTCTTCATTCATGCTCGGCAAGAACTCTTCCACTAGGCTTAACTTATGGCCCCAGTGGGAAGGAAGTTTTCCATAAAATATGTAGGAAATATGTCCACTAAGGAAAAGCCATCAAAAATAGAAGAAAAATTATATACTTAGATAACGACATGCCAGTATTATGGCAGATCTCTGTAATTCTAGCTTCAAGAGTGGCCTATTTGGACCGGGAGTTGGCTGGCTGAAGTAAAGTGCTATCCTTGAGCAAGCCCTAGGACAGTGCTCTGGCCATGAGTTGAAGCCATAGGACATGCAAAAACTAATAATCTAATGCCCGTGACTGGTGGCTCACCCTGGTAATCCTAGCTACCCTGGAGGATCGAGGTTCAAAGACGGCCCAGGCATAAAAATTTGTGAGAATCTTATTTCCAAATAATCCAGAAAATTCAAAATGACAATGTGCCTCAAGTGGTAGAGCTCTTGCCTTGAGCTGAAGAGCTTAAGGTAAACATCCAGGCCCAGAGTTCAAGCCCCTTGAGTGAAAAAAAGAAAAAGAAAAAGAAAGCCCTTATCTAAGGCTGGAGTGCACACTAGTGGTAGTTTGCTTGCCTAGTATGCACAAAGCCCTGTGTTCAATTACTCTGTACCACTTACACCAAAAAAAAAGCTGGAAATGATCTCAGAAGGTTGGATTCTGAGGATCACAGTTCAAAGCCAGGCCAGACACTAAAGTCCATGAAACTGTTACTTCCACTTAAGCACCAGAAAACCAGAAGTGACACTGTGGCTCAAGGTGTTTAAGGTTGTAGCCTTGAGCTGAAGAGCCCAGGGACACTGCCCAGGTGCACAATTAAAGTCTTACAACCAAAAGAGAGAGAGAGAGAGAGAGAGAGAGAGAGAGAGAGAGAGAGAGAGAGAGAGAGAGAGAGGGAGAGAGAGAGAGACAGAGAGAGAGAGACTGAGAGAAAGAGAGAGAGACAGAGAGAGACAGAGACAGAGAGACAGAGAGAGAGACAGACAGACAGGCAGACAGACAGAGACAGACAGAGACAGAGAGACAGAGACAGAGACATCAAACAGTCAGGTACTGCTGGCTGAAGCGTGTAATTCTAGCTACTATGGAGGCTGAGATTGGAGGATCTTGGTTCAAAGCCCAAAGCCAGCCTGGACACATATGTTTATGAGACTTACATCACCAATTAACTACCAGAAACAAAAAATGAAGCTGTAGAGGAAAAGCGATAGCCTTGAGGTGAAGAGCTCAGGGAGAGTGTCCAGGCCCAAAGTCCAAGCACCATGACGAATCAATAATAAAAAAAAGAAGATAGCTAATAGTAATGATGAAGAATTTTGGGCTGGCAGTTTGGCCTAGTGGTAGAGTGCTTGCCTAGCATGCAGGAAGACCTGGGTTCAATTCCTCAATGCCACATACATAGAAAAATGCTGGAAGTGGTGCTGAGGCTGAAGTGGTAGAGCCCTAGCCTTGAGAAAATATAAGGACAGTGCTCAGTCCTGAGTTCAAGCCCAGGACTGGCCAAATCAATAGTAGTAGAGCACTGGCATTGAACTGAAGATCTGAGGAACAGCCCAGGCACAGAGTTCAAGCACCGCAAACAACAACAACAAAATCTATGAAATGGCAGTGGTGGTTTTAAGCTAAGCAAAAATAGAGTAGAAACTGGTAAAATACATATTTGTGTGTAAGCACAATAGCCAGACTTATGCATTAGAACAGGATAGCAACTTGAAAAAAAAATTTTGTTTTCCATCTCACTAGGTCCTGTCTCTTAATTTATTCAAGTAAGTAAAATGCTGGGTTTTATAAACATTGCTCTGAATATTAGAAAATCATAATACCTCTCATTAACCAACAAAGACCAGGAACTGAGGCTTCGTTCAAATGGCAGAGTATCAGGCAAGAGAAGAAAAAATTGAAGTAAGAACTTGAAGTTCTTGATCCAGAACCTGCATAGTAACAGAGCAGCAGCCTGGTGATGGTACCTCACACCTATAATCTTAGCTACTCAGGAGGCTAAGATCTGAGAATCAAAGTTTAAAGCCAGCCAAAGTACCCAGTTAACTTCCAGAAAAACCAGAAGTGGCACTGTGGCTCACAGATTAAAGCACTAGCCTTGAGCTGAAGAGCTCAGGGACAGTGCCCAGGCCCAGAGTTCAAGCCCCACAATTGACAAAAATCAAACAAGCAAACAAAACTCACAAAGAAGCCTGCAGACCACAGTGGTTCTGCTGAGTCTCTTCTCTATGGGGATCAGGAAACATTTCACTTTTTCTGTCTCTTCCCATCTCAACATTCATACTAAAATAAGACTGCGCTGAAAGTTTCAATTTATAAAAATGTTTTTCATGAAGCACCCTGAAATATTCACCGCTTATATCTCAATTGAAGATAGTTGGTTTGGGGCTGCATTGGTAGAGTGGTAGCCTTGAGCAGAAAAGGTCACTGAAGCACTCAGTTGAAGATCCAGTGCCAACACACAAAAGAAATTATGCACTTTATACATATTTTCTAATTTCTTAATGAATTTTTCAGTCTGTATAAATATAGGGTACAATCTTAGAGTTGTTTTGATTTGCATTTCTTTTATGACCAGAGATGTGGAGCATTTCTTCATGTGTCTATAGGGCATTTTTGTTTCTTCTTCAGAGAAGACTCTCTTTAAGTCTTTGCCCCATTTTTAATGGGATGGTTGTTACTTTGGAGGCTAGTTTTGGAGTGATTCAATTTTGTGAGTTGTTGATATATTTTAGATAGGAGGCCTTTGTCCGTTGTTTGGTTGGTGAAGATCTTCTCCCACTCTGTAGGCTTCCTGATTAGTTTACTAGCTATGTCCTTTGCCATACAAAAGCTCTGCAGTTTACTGCAGTCCCACTTATCCAGCCTTTCTCTGATTTGTTGTGATTCTTGGTCCTTATTAAGAAAGTTTCGACCTGTGCCAAGGAGGCCTATTGTATCTCCTATTCCTTCCTGTAGAGTTTTCAATGTGTCAGCTTTTACCTCCAGGTCTTTGATTCATTTGGAGTTAATTCTAGTGCAAGGTGACAAAGAAGGATCCAGCTTTAATTTTCTGCAGGTGCTTAACCAGTTCTGCCAGCACAACTTGTTGAAGAGGCTGTCTTTCTTCCATTCTATTTTTTTGGCTCCCTTGTCAAAGATTAGGTGGCCATAGGTCTGTGGTTTAATATCTGGGTCCTCAGTTCTATTCCATTGGTCTTCAGGCCTGTTCTTGTGCCAGTACCAAGCTGTTTTGAGAATTATAGCTCTGTAATAGAGTCTAAAGTTTGGAATTGAAATTCCTCCAGCGCTGTTCTTTCTGCTAAGAAGTTTTTTTGCTATACGGGGTCTTCTATTATTCCATATGAAATTTTGGATTGCTTCAGCTAGAATGGCCAGGATCAAGAAAACGAATGACAACAGATGCTGGAGGGGATGTGGCCAGGAGGGATCACTACTACACTGTTGGAGGGAGTGCAAACTCGTTCAACCAATATGGAAAGCAGTGTGGCAGTGCCTCAAAAGGCTAAACATAGAACTCCCATATGACCCAGCCATTCCACTACTTGGCATTTGCCCAACACCCAGAAGCAAGTACATACTAAACCCACTAGCACAACCATATTCATTGCAGCACTATTCACCATAGCAAAGATATGGAACCTACCTAGATGTCCCTCAGTTGATGAGTGGATCAACAAGTTGTGGTATTTGTACACAATGGAATTCTATGCTGCTGTCAGAAAGAATGACATCGCCGCATTTGTTAGGAAATGGAAAGACTTAGAAAAAATCATATTAAGTGAAGTAAGCCAGACTCAAAGGAACTTAGGCTCAATGATTTCCCTCATTCGTCATAATCAGTAGAAACCTTGGGCTCTACTAGCAGAGACTTGCAATAGAGCAAAATCTTGATACATAAGGACATATAATGTGAAACTAATTGAAAGGACCTCCAGGATAGTGAAACAAAAGCCATATAATGAATGATTGTTGTACTTAATGTACTATGTTGTCTCTCATCTCCTTTGCTGTCCCTTGGTTATCTCATATTGGTATAGTATCTCACTTTGTTATCTCATATATTGAATTTATTTGTATTTGGATATTTGAAATTTGATAGTGAAGGGGGGAAAATCAAGGCGGGTTGGGGGTGTGGGAGGGGAGGGAAACGGGTACCAAGACATGTGAAAGGCTATCAATGTATGTGAATTAATGCACCTTCTGTCTGGCAAATATCATGTAACCCTTTTTCTAATTACAATAAAAAATGCAAAAAAAAAAGGAAAGCAGAAAATGGTTCTGTCATTCATGGTATAGCACAAGCCTTGAGAAAGCCCAAGGACAGTGCTCAGGCTCTGATTGCCTAGAGCTGTATATATATGCATATATAATGTACACATATGCTTATGTAAATATTCACACACATGTATACCACAATTTTGTCAATGAAAAATGTATGAAAAGTAAACTAAAATGAATTTTTTGTTTTTAGGATTGAATGATTCATCTCATATAAATACATTTTAGTGTTTAAACAAATAAATAAATAAATAAATAAATAAATAAATAAATAAATAAATAAATATAGGGTACATTCCTTGTTACTTAAGTAAGATTGCTCTTTTTTTCTTTTTGCCAGTCCTAGGGCTTGGACTCAGGGCCTAGACATTTTCACTGGACTCGCTTGCCCAAGGTGAGTGCTCTGCCTCTTGAGACACAGCGCCACTTCTAGCTTTTTTCTGAGTATGCGGTACCGGTGAATAGAACCTAGGTCTTCATGCATTCTCGGTGAGCACTCTACCATTAGGCTACATTCCCAGGCAGTGAGATTCCTCTTACAGTCATTGTATGTTCACAGAGTTTGATCTCACACACTGTAGGGCCCTGGTTGGCTTTGACCTGTGATCCTAAGCCCTCAGCCTCCTAAGTAGCTGAAATTAAGTTGTGATGGCTTCCATTCGTTTTTCTACAAAAATATATGTAGTTATCTAAAATATATCTGTAGCTGAAAAAAAATGAATCTCTCCCAAACAAATCTTCAAAGAAATAACCATCCTATTAAAAGGTGGGCTAAAGACTTAAAAGAGTATTCTTTGAAGAAAAAATTAAAATGGGCTTTAGACACATGAAGAAATGCTCCATATCTCTAGCAATAAGGGAAATGAAAATCAAAACATCTTTGAGATTCCACTTGACTCCAGTCAGAATGGCCATTATCAAAAAATCTAATAAGAGATACTGGTGGGGAAGTGAACAGGGGGGATCACACCTACACTGTTGGTGTGAGTGTAAACTCGTTCAACCACTAGGGAAAGCAGTGTGGTGGTTCCTCAAAAGACTGAACATATAGCTCCCCTATAATCCAGCAAGTCCACTACTTGGCATCTACCCAATTGTCCAGAAGAAAGGGCATACTAAAGCCACTAGCACAATGATGCTCATTGCAGCACTATTTACCATAGCAAAGATATGAAACCAACCCAGATGCCACTCAGTAGATGACTGAATCAAGAAGATGTGGTACTTATACACAATGGAATGCTATGCTGCCATCAGAAGGAATGACATCGCCCCATTTGTAAGGAAATGGAAAGACTTGGAAAAATTCATATTAAGTGAAGCAAGCCAGACCCAAAGAAACATAAGCTCAATGGTTTCCCTCATTTGTAATAATTAGTTCACATCTGGGACTCTCCTAGCAGAGGATTACAATAACTCAAAAACCTAGGTATATAAGGTCATATAGGATGAGACTAAATGAAAGGATCTCTAGGATATGGGAACAAGAGCTATATCTTGTGTCATCGTTGCTCTTAATCTTGTGTGATTTTTGTCCTTAATCTACTATGTTATTTCTCATCTCTTATTTTGCCCTTTGGTTAATGTCAGATTGTTACTGTATCTGATTTTCTCCTTGGCATATTGTATATATGTTTATTTGTTTATGTCAAATAGGAAAGGGAAGGGGGGAAACAAGATGATTGGGAAGGGGAGGGGAGAGGGAACTGGGGACAAAAACATGTGGAGTGGAATAAATGTGTGAGAAGTAATGCAGTCAACTACCTGTAAATGTAATCCTAACCCCTCTATACATTACCCTGAAAATAAAAAAGAGACTCTAAAAATATCTGTAGAAAATGAGGCTGGATGATGGAAACAACCAGATGCCCTACTACAAAAAATGTGATACACACACACACACACACACACACACACACACACACACAATGGAACGATACATAGCCAACCGACAAGATAAAATAATGGCATTCTCGGGGAAGTGGATGAAAAGGAAAAAAATCATATTAAGTGAAGTAAGCCAAACTCAAAGGAACATAGGCCGAAAAGTCTCCCTCATTTGTAAAATTCAGTAGAAACCTTGGGCTCTGCTACCAGAGATTTACAATAGAACAGAATCTAGAGACATCGTGACAAATAGTATGACACTAAATGTAAGGACCTTCAAGATAAAGAAACAAAACTCATATAATGAGTGATTGTTGTCCTTAATGAACTATGTGATCTCTTATCTCTTTTGCTATCCCTTGGATATATCATATTGTTACAATATTTCACCTTGTTTTCTGATATATTTCATATGTGCCTAATTGGTTATTTGAAATTGGATAGGGAAGGGGGGAAATGAACATGAGTGGGGGTAGGGGAAGGGAAATGGGGACCATATCATTACATGGGGTATCAAAGTTTGAGATGTAATGCACCTTCTGTCTGGTGAATATAATGTAACCCTTCTATAAATTACAATAAAAATAAATACATAAAAAGAAGATCTGCACAGAAAAAAATAATAATGGCATTTTTGGGGTAGTGGATGAAATTAGAGTGAATCCTGTTGAGTGAGATAAGTCAAGACCAAGGAACAAAAGGTACATGGTATCCTTAATATATGGATATTAGTTTCAAACAGTAGTAGAGCGATGATTGAATAGTTGATACCCAAAGTTCTGGACATAATTTTGGAGATATAAACATAACTACATAGACATAAAAATCTAGGATGGACTATACACTCTATAGACATGTGTTTTATTATAGATTAATCTGTATCTATGACATACAAAGACTCAGCTTAATTTTTACTATATTCTAAAATTTATGTGCCAGTGATTGTAAAGCGATTCCCTTCTTGAATACTTGTTGGTTAAACACGACATTTGAAATATGATGTAAAATCCAATGTTAATAAATTTTTTTAGAAAAAGTGGCTAGAGGTAAATACCACTAATGTACTTGCTCTAAGTGGTACAGAAATTTTCTTAATGAATCAAGGGGTTTTATTACATCTTCATGCAATTATTTTAGTTCTGAGTGTTCTACACTCAATGCTACTTCTGGAAAGATGATATAGCTGACTGTGTAGATGGTATGAAGACATACTGGCCTAAACGTAGAATAAAGCATTGGTAAGTGGCTGTTAGCTGTCCAGATTCTACTGGAATATGTGGATTGAATTTATTAAGCACAATGCACGTTCTTAGTCAGATCAGGATCAAGATTTTGTGGTTCCATGAGATGAATGAGGAAAGATCAGAAAAATCTACTAAGATATCCAGATACACTTTTGAAACAAACGTATCTGGACTCCTTTTGTTTCTTTCTTGGTGGGGAGCTTGAACATTGGACCTGGGCAAGGTCCTTAGTTCTTTTTCCTCAAGGCCAATGCTGTACCAGTTTTAGCCACAACTCCACTTAGTTTTTGGGTGGATAAGTGGAGAGAAGAATCTTATAGGTTTTTTTTTTTCGTTTTTTTGCTTGCAAAGGCTTTGAATCACCTTCTCCCTGGCTAGTAGAATGACAATTATGACCCTCCAGCGCCTGGCTAGTGATTTTTTGAAAATTGGACTTTCTTCCAAATCATGTAACTGGTTCCTAGCAAAGTTCTGAAGCCTGACGTAAATGTGACAGATTTTTGTCACTTGGAGACACTCTGTGCTGAACGTTAGAAATCTACCAGCTGAGTCACAGTGGCACTTCCAGTTTTTGTTTATGTGGTGCTGAGGAATGGAATCCAGGGTTTCATACATGCTAGGCAAGCTACATTTTCAGCCCAAGGTTTTATGTTTTGTTTTTTCAGTGTTGTTGGTTCTAAGGTACTGTATGATGTTCTTTCATTTTCTTTGTTTTTTACCTCTTTTCTTCTTTTTCCCTTTAGTTTTATTCTCTGTGGTCACTGTGTTGAATTCGGGTACCCTGTGTCTTGTACATAGGTTTATGTGATTTGGGGAATGGAGAGGGTATAATAAAATGGTAAAAAAAAAAACAAAAACAAAGGAAAAAGGGTGAACCAATTGAACAGTGATACTTGAAAGACACTAAACCGAAATGAACTGAACAATCTGGATGGAGAGGGGGCTGAGGGTAGGAAAACAGAGAAAAATGAGGGAGGGGATAACAATTTTCTTAAGAAATGTGTTCATTACTTATGTAACCGTATGCCAACTATATATTGACTTAACAAAAAAAATTAACTTAAAAAATAATTTAGCCGGGTATACTTTCTCACACTGGTAAATGTAGCTACTCAAGAGGCTGGGATCCAAGGACAGCAGTTCAAAGTCAGCCTGGGCACTGAACTCCATGTGACTCTTGTCTCCAATTAACCACCAGAAACCCAGAAGTGGCCCTATGGCTCAAGGGAAAGGGCAGTAGTCTTGAGCTGAAAAGCTCAGTGACAAGACCCAGGTGCAGAATTACACTCCCATGACTTGAATGATGAATGATACTAGCCAGGCCCTGTGCGCTCACACTTGGAATCCTATCTACACAGAATCAGGTTTGAATCCAGCCCAAACAAATTGCGTGATATTCTGATTTACAGTTCATTACAAAAAATCTGGAAGTGGAGCTGTGGATCAAGTGGTAGAACACTAGCCTGAAGTAAAAAAAAACATTTAAGGACAGTTCCCAGGCCCTAGGTTCAAGTCCCAGGACTTGCATAAAACAAACAAAATGTGCCTCTGAGTCCTCCATCATTTGGTGTTACAGTTCAATATTCTTGATATGCGTCTTAGAAATTAAGTCCCTAGAAAATACTCTCCCCTGAAATTCTGCTTCATAGCTGATTCATAGAATTTCAGCATCATTACTATCACCTTCCAGTTAGCATAGCAGTCTACTACTGAAAATTTGAAGAAAACTTTTGAGTAATCCTAATAAACCTGTGTATCATCTGCACACACATCAAATCAGCAGCAGCTATGTTCTACTATTATCTAAATGTATTTAATCCCTTCTTGAGTTAATGAGCCTTAAAGAGTAAAACATATGAAATAGTTATGAAACTAACAGTCACCATTCTTCTACCTAATATTGTAATATAAGTTAATAAATGCAAGGACTATTCTGAAGTGTGCAGAAGATAGCTTCTAATTATAATATTCTCATGAAGTATTGTTTTTAGGAAACATGTTGCTTGCTTTGTGAAAGCAAAGGCAAGGAAAAATGATATAGGTAAGTTCCCTATTTATCAGAAGGAAAATACTATTGGGTTTAGATCAACTTCATTCATTCCGTGCTGATGAAACAAATATTTGCAATTCCTGAGGCCAATTACTTCATTGTGATGCACAATCAGCCAGCTTAGATCAATCTTCCAAAAAAGGAAAGGAACAAACGACAAGCAATTAAGGTTTCCAAAATGAACCAGGTGGTGGTGGCAGCTCACACTTGTAATTCTATCTACTCAAGGCCTGAAATCCAAGGATGTGGATTAAGTCTGTCTGGGATGAAAATATTCCTGTCTGAAACATCATCTCTCTTATCACAGTCCAGCTGATATACTCTGCCCAACAGGTTCCAAACACCAAAGTCCATTTCCTATCTGAAATACTAGCAAATGTACTCACACATTATTTCCTCTTTAGGAGATAGTTGAAACGTGTACCAGAAACATTTCCCTGCCTTCAGAGTGGAAGTGGAAATATATACTCACTAGAAGCCCATCAAGTAAATTACAGTCAATCATCTTTCCTCACATCTTGTTAGTTAAATTGAACAATGAGTGTTTGGATCAGAAGAGATGTGTATGAGCATACAGGTTGTAAAAGTACTGTAATCCTAGCTACTCAAGATAAGCTGAGACCTGAGGATTCCAGTTCAAAATCAGCCATGCAATAAATTCCATAAGATTTTTACCTCTAATTAACCAGCAAAAAACAGAGCGTTGAATTGTGCTTAAAATGCCACAGGCCTAAGCTTTGCATAAAAGTGCTAAGGGGTAGCATACAGGATCAAACACTCTCCACTCGTTTTTAACATAGTACTAGAATTCCTAGGCAGTGCAATAAGGCAAGAAGCAAGCATAAAGCAGATCCAAGTAGGGAAAGAGGAAATAAAACTATCCCTCTTTGCAGATGACATGATTCTGTATTTAAAGAATCCTATAGACTCTACTCCCAAGCTCCTTGAGCTGATTCATAGCTTTGGAAGGGTAGCAGGCCATAAAATCAACCCTCACAAATCAACTGCCTTCCTTTACGCCAACAGTGAGAGGAACGAGGCAATAATCAGGAAAGAAACTTCTTTCACAATAGCCTCAAAGGAAATAAAGTACCTAGGAATTAGCTTAACTAAGAATGTAAAGGACCGTTTAGATGAAAATTTTAATACCCTAAAAAAGGAAATTAAAGCAGAACTAAGGAAATGGAAAAACCTCCCCTGACCTCTCTCATTCTTTTTTTCTATCTCTGGACCTCTGCTCGTCTTTCAACCCTTATACTGCACGGATCTACACTTGATGGCTGTTGAGCAACCGTCTACAACAACTCATCAAAAAATTATAAACTATGATCAACTGGATTCATCACAGGGAGGCAAAGCTGGTTCAACATACACAAATCAATTAATATAATTCAACACATCAACAGGAGCAAGGACAAAAATCACATGATCGTCGCAATAGATGCCGAAAGGCATTTGACAAGATCCAAAACCCCTTTATGTTAAAAGATGTGGAGAAACTAGGACTCCATGGAGTCCATGAGAATCTTGCCAAGGGCTATCTACAAATTCAATGCAATACCCATCAACATCCCAATGTCATTCTTTAAAGAAATAGAAGAGGCAATTCAAAATTTCATATGGAATAATAAAAGACCCCGTATAGCAAAAACACTTCTTAGTAGAAAGAACAGCGCTGGAGGAATTTCAATTCCAAACTTTAGACTATTACAGAGGTATAATTCTCAAAACAGCTTGGTACTGGCACAAGAACAGGCCTGAAGTCCAATGGAATACAGCTGCGGACCCAGATATTAAACCACAGACCTATGGCCACCTAATCTTTGACAAAGGAGCCAAAAAAATAGAATGGAAGAAAGATAGCCTCTTCAACAAGTTGTGCTGGCAGAACTGGTTAAGCACCAGCAGAAAACTAAAGTTGGATCCTTCTTTGTCACCTTGCATTAGAATTAACTCCAAATGGATCAAAGACCTGGAGGTAAAAGCTGACACACTGAAAAGTTTACAGGAAGGAATAGGAGATACACTAGGCCTCCTTGGCACAGGTCGAAACTTGCTTAATAAGGACCAAGAATCACAACAAATCAGAAAAAGGCTGGATAAGTGGGACTGCATTAAATTGCAGAGCTTTCATATGGCAACGGATATAGCTAGTAAACTAATCAGGAAGCCTACAGAGTGGGAGAAGATCTTCACCAACCAAACAACGGAAAAGGCCTCATATCTAAAATATATCAACAACTCAAAAAATTGAATCACTTCAAAACTAACCTCCAAAGTAACACCCATCCCATTAAAAAATGGGGCAAAGACTTAAAGAGAGTTTTCTCTGAAGAAGAAACAAAAATAGCCTATAGACACATGAAGAAATGCTCCACATCTCTGGTCATAAAAGAATTGCATATCAAAAGAACTCTAAGATTCCACCTCACCCCACTTAGAATGGCCAGGATCAGGAAAACGAATGACAACAGATACTGGAGGGGATGTGGCCAGGAGGCATCACTACTACACTGTTGGTGGGAGTGCAAACTCGTTCAACCAATATGGAAAGCAGTGTGGCAGTGCCTCAAAAGGCTAAACATAGAACTCCCCTATCACCCAGCAATTCCACTACTTGGCATATACCCAACAATCCAGAAACAAGGGCATACTAAACCCACTAGCACAACAATGTTCATTGCAGCCCTATTCACCATAGCAAAGATATGGAACCAACCCAGATGTCCCTCAGTTGATGAGTGGATCAACAAGTTGTGGTATTTGTACACAATGGAATTCTATGCTGCTGTCAGAAAGAATGACATCACCCCATTTGTTAGGAAATGGAAAGACTTAGAACAAATCATATTAAGTGAAGTAAGCCAGACTCAAAGGAACTTAGGCTCAGTGGTTTCCCTCATTCGTCATAATCAGTAGAAACCTTGGGCTCTACTAGCAGAGATTTGCAATAGAGCAAAAGGACATATATAAGGCTATATAGTGAAGCTAATTGAAAGGACCTCCAGGATATTGAAACAAAAGCCATATAATGAATGATTGTTGTCCATAAAGTACTATGTTGTCTCTCATCTCCTTTGCTGTCCCTTGGTTATCCCATATTGGTATAGTATCTCACTTTGTTATCTGATATATTGAATTTATTTGTATTTGGATATTTGAAATTTGATAGGAAGGGGGGAAAACCAAGAAGGGTGGGGGGTGTGGGGTTGGAGGGAAATGGGTACCAAGACATGTGAAAGGGTATCAATGTAAGTGAATTAATGCACCTTCTACCTGGCAAATATCATGTAACCCTTTTACTAATTACAATGAAAAATGAAAAAAAAGAAAGTTGTAGTGTATGGGGAGGATGATGGGGTCAAATACATTTCTTCTTAGAAATTTACCTCATCTGGTTGCCCTGGATTTTCCTGGCCTTCTTCTTAGAGAAAGGCCTGTTATACTGGATTTGTGGCTTGGCAAAGATCTAGCATGTACATCTTCGAGTAAGACATCCACAACTTCCATGCCTGAGACTCGAGTTTCCTGACCTTTGGCAACAGCACAGCAACATCTTTCTTCCTCCTGAGCCACAGGCCAAGTGAGCTGGCTTGAGCTGGTTGTTAGATACAGTGGCTTGGTTACCAGGGTTCCATATTCTGTTCCATTGTGAGGGAGGCAGGGTCACATTTCAGGGCCCAATGACCAAAGATCGTTGCTCACAGAAGACCTCAAAAAGACATACTGGAGGCTGAATCTCTCCTCCAATCTCACAATATACATGTGGATGGAGTACACAGCACACCTTATTTGTCCATTCCCAATGTCTTCCACTAGGCCCAACAACCAGTCTGGTCTCATGCTCAAGGAGCCTTTCTTAGGTAAGATCCAAACTTAAGAGTCAATATTGCCCTTATCCTTTACAAAACAGTTGCTTCACAGTGCGTTCTCTGCCTGCATTTTGCCCCTTGTCGAATTTTTTTTGTTTTTGCTAGTCTTGGGACTTGACCTCAGAGTGTGAACATTGTTCTTGGGCTTTCTTTAGGCTTTAGCTGTCCCACCGAGCCACAGCACCACTTGCAGCGTTTTCTATTTATGTGGTAATGAGGAATCAAACCTCAGTCTTTTTGCGTGGTAGCCAACGACTCTACCACTAGGTCAAACACACAGGGCATCTTGCACATATTTTTGACGTCAATCTACTAGGATATTATAAGGTTTCTGTATCCTAATCAATTTTTTCCTGATGATTATCTTTGCTGTCATGTGTAAAAAATGCAAGAGGGAAAAACACAGAAGAATTAGTGAAATTTAAAAAAAAGCATTAGACACATAGATAAGTGTTCATTCTTTGTAGGAGAAAGGATATTTTGATATGATGATGATGACTTTATATTTACTATGTCAGGGTTGAGAGTTTGGCATAGTGGTAGAGTGCTTTTCTAGCATCCATGAAAATCTGGGTTTGATTGCTCAGTATCACATAGACAGAAAATCTAGATGTGGCACTGTGGATCAAGTGGCAGAGGGCTACACTTGAGAAACCCGTGGACAGTGCTCAGGCCCTGAATTCAACCCCAAGACAGGCAGAAAGATAAAAGAAAATGAAAATGCTTTTTACGAGCTAATTCCCTCACAGCATTGGCTTCTGAAATGTTCGTTTCTGCATCTTGTGAAATACCCCTTTCCCTCAACGTAGACAAGAAAAACAGATCCATCCCATGGTCCACCGTGCAGCCCCTGGTTGGGCTAAGAGCTAGTCGTGCAGCAACACATAAGTTTTATTCTAATGCTTTCCAAACTTTGTACTCAAATATGCTACCTACTTACCAACTTAGGCCAGTTATCCTTATGCTATACCTTTTCTTCATGACTACAATATTCTTACACTCCTACGTTAATCCTCTTGTACCTCCCCTGACCTCTCTCATTTTTTTTTCTACCTCTGGACCTCTGCTTGTCTTTCAACCCTTATAATGCACGGATCTACACTTGATGGCTGTTGAGCAACATTGTATATGTCGGTGGTTAATTATTCTCTAGGCTCTGAGGGACTTAAAGACAATAGAGATTGGATTGAGAGGCTTATTGTTTTGGGTATAAATCGTTTATCAGTGGTTGTATCAGACTGGTCTGTAAGTGCACAAAAAGAAAGAGTGATAATACCAATCAAAACTTGTGAACATCTAGTGTCTGCCAGCTACAGAGGTCTAGGTTGGTTATATCTGAAAAACTATTATCGTATTTAGTAGTAATCTTGCTCCCATTTTCAAATGGGCAGAACAAGAAACTCAAGAAAAATGTCAAATCAAGAAACAACATCCCCCACCCAATGTAAACAGACAATGGAACAGTCACTGGCACACCTAGAGGAGAGTCTTCCAAGCGCTACACAAATGCAATTGATAAACATCATTAATGGAAAATGTGAAAATATAAAGAAGAGATAATGGAGGAAGCCATAGCTGAACAAGAGGAAAGCAAAAACAAGGTGATAATGAAAGAGAAGAAGCCATGAAGGAGGCCATAATAAAGGTTTTTCAAAGAAAGATGGATGAATTTATAGAATTCACAAGTAAAAACGTGACCAAACTCCAGCAAATGTCCAAAGAAAATAAAGGTACTGAGCTAACCACTCGAAAGGAAATCAAGGAGATAAAGAAATCCATACATGATCTAAAACAAGAGATGCAAGGCATCAAAAGTGAGCAATTAGAAGCAAGGGAGATGAAAAATAAAGTAGATAGCTTTGATAGCAGGTTAGACAATGCAGAGGAGAGAATTTCCGGGGCAGAAGATAATTTAGGTATTATAGAGAAAGAACAGAAAATGAGTCAATCCAAATCTAGGAAATATGACAGATGGCTTCAGGAGGTCCAAGATACAATTAGGAAGCCTAATTTAAGGCTAGTTGGTATTGAGGAGGGCGTGGATAAAGAGGTCAATGGTATTGGAAATACACTTCAGAGAATCATCTCAGAAAATTTCCCAAATATCCAGAAGGGCAGGCCCATCCAGATACTAAAAGCTTTTAGAACCCCAAACAGACCTGACCAGAAAAGAACATCCCACCGCCACATTGTGATCCGAACTGGATCAATAGAAACGAAAGGAAAGATCCTAAAGGCAGCCAGGGAAATGGGATCAGTAACCTATAAAGGCAAACCAATCAGAATAACCCCAGATTTCTCAGCAGAGACCATGCAAGCACGAAGTGACTGGAAGCATATATGTCATGCCCTTAAATCAAATAACTACCAACCAAGAATATTGTAGCCAGCTAAGCTCTCATTCATAACTGAGGGAAGAATAAAAACATTCGATTCCAGGGAAAAGCTGCAACAATATGTTGAAACAAAACCAACACTACAGAGAATTCTCAAAGATGCTCTATACATCGAAAACCAAAATAAATGCAATATAGGGAAAGAAATGGCACCTAAACAGCATACCATCTAAGGACCACAAGAACTGTCAAGACACAGGCCCTACGAAAAGCTTTTAAAAATGGTAGGAACTAATAAATATCTCTCAATCCTAACTCTCAATATCAATGGACTTAACTCTCCAATTAAATGGCATAGGCTGTCTAGTTGGATCAAAAAGCAAGAGCCATCGTTCTGCTGTCTTCAAGAGACACATCTTACCCCCAAACAATCATCTTTTGAAAGTGAGAGGTTGGAATAAACTCTATCAACCTAACTGCCCCCATAAACAGGCTGGAGTTGCCATCCTCATATCAGATACAATAGACTTCAAACTAAAATTAGTAAGAAAAGACAAAGAAGGTTACTACATACTACTAAAGGGATCTTTCCTCCAGGAAGACATAACGATCCTGAATATATACACACCCAATCCCGGAGCTCCAAACTTCATCAAGCAAACTTTACTTACACTGAAACCATACATAGATCGAAATACAGTGATTGTTGGTGAGTTTAACACACCACTCTCACCTATGGACAGATCAACAAGGCAAAACTCAACAGAGAAACCTTAGAACTGAACAACTCTATAGACCAACTAGATCTAACAGACATCTGCAGAATATTCCACGCAGTAACAACACAATATACGATTTTCTCAGCAGCACATGGAACATTTTCCATAATAGACCACATCTTAGGCCATAAAACAAACCTGGACAGATTCAGAAACACTGAAATTATTCCATGCACACTCTCAGACCATAAAGGCATCAAATTGGAGCTGAACACATATCTCCACCAACGAAAACCGTGTGACTCATGGAGACTGAACAACACATTGTTGAATCAAAAACAATGGGTAATCGAAGACATCAGAACAGATATCCAACTGTTTATGAAATTTAACAATAAGGAGCACACAAATATCAACTCCTTAGAGACACAACAAAGGCAGTACTCAGAGGAAATTTATAGTGCTGAGTGCCTACAACAGCAAGTTGGAAAAATGGCAAATCAACTAGTTAATGTCTCACTTTAACCTCCTGGAAAAAGAGCAACAAACCAACCCTAAACGCATTAGGAGAAAGCAAATTATTAAAATCAAAGCAGAATTAAATGATTTGGAATAAAAAAAACCTATAGAATCAAGAAAACAAGGAGATGGTTCTTTGAAAGAATTAGCAAAATTGACAAGCCCTTAGCAAATCTTACCAAAAAAAACAAGAGAGCATATCGAAATAAACAAAATCGCAGATGAAAATGGTAATATCACGACAGAAATTACCAAGATCCAGAATACCATGGGGGAATACTTCTGAAAACTTTACGCCAAGAAATTTGAGAACCTAGAAGAAATGGATGAATTCCTAAACAATATTAACATACCCACACTGAACCAAGAAGAGCTAACCCAACTCAACAGGCCTATTTCAAGCTCTGAAATAGAAATGGAAATTAGACAACTTCCACTTAAAAAGAGCCCAGGGCCAGATGGATTCACAGCTGAATTCTATAAGGTCTTCAAAGCAGAGCTCACACCAATACTCCTCAAGCTCTTCAACGAAATTGAAAATGAAGGTTGTTTACCAAACTCATTCTGTGAAGCCAGTATATCCCTCATCCATAAACCAGACAGAGATTCATCAAAGAAAGAGAACTATCGACCCATTTCTTTGATGAACATCGATGCAAAACTTCTCAACAAAATACTGGAAGCATATATGTCATGCCCTAAAATCAAATAACTACCAACAAAGAATACTCAAATATGCTACCTACTTACCAACTTAGGTCAGTTATCCTTATGCTATACCTTTTCTTCATTACTACAATATTCTTACACTCTTATGTTAATCCTCTTGTACCTCCCCTGACCTCTCTCATTCTTTTTTTCTATCTCTGGAACTCTGCTCGTCTTTCAAAACTTATACTGCACAGATCTACACTTGATGGCTGTTGAGCAACCGTCTACAACAACTCATCAAAAAATTAAACACTATGATCAAACTGGATTCATCACAGGGAGGCAAAGCTGGTTCAACATACACAAATCAATTAATATAATTCAACACATCAACAGGAGAAGGACAAAAATCACATGATTGTCTCAATAGATGCGGAAAAGGCACTTGACAAGATCCAAAACCCCTTTATGTTAAAATATGTGGAGAAACTAGGACTCCATGGAACATTTCTCAATGTAATAAAGGCTGTGTATGAGAAACCCACTGCTAGTATTATACTTAATGGTGAAAATCTAAAGCCATTCCCTCTAAAATCAGGAATGAGACAAGGATGCCCACTCTCTCCACTCCTTTCTAACATAGTACTAAATTTCCTAGGCAGTGCAATAAGGCAAGAAGCAAGCATAAAGGGGATCCAAGTAGGGAAAGAGGAAATAAAACTATCCCTCTTGGCAGATGAAGTGATTCTGTATTTAAAAAATCCTATAGACTCTAGTCCCAGGCTCCTTGAGCTGATTCAAAGCTTTGGAAGGGTAGAAGGCCATAAAATCAACCCTCACAAATCAACTGCCTTCCTTTACGCCAATAGTGAGAGGAATGTGGCAATAATCAGGAAAGAAACTGCTTTCACAATAGCCTCAAAGAAAATAAAGTACCTAGGAATTAGCTTAACTAAGAATGTAAAGGACCATTTAGATGAAAACTTCAAAACCCTAAAAAAGGAAATTAAAGCAGAACTAAGGAAATGGAAAAACCTCCCATGCTCCTGGATTGGAAGAATCAACATTGAGAAAATGACAATCTTGCCAAGGGCTATCTACAAATTCAATGCAATACCCATCAACATCCCAATGTCATTCTTTAAAGAAATACAAGAGGCAATTCAAAATTTCATATGGAATAATAAAAGACCCCATAAGCAAAAACACTTCTTAGCAGAAAGAACAGCGCTGGAGGAATTTCAATTCCAAACTTTAGACTCTATTACAGAGCTATAATTCTCAAAACAGCTTGGTAATGGCAAAAGAACAGGTCTGAAGTCCAATGGAATAGAACTGCGGACCCAGATATTAAACCACAGACCTATGGCCACCTAATCTTTGACAAGGGAGCCAAAAAATAGAATGGAAGAAAGATAGCCTCTTCAACAAGTTGTGCTGGCAGAACTGGTTAAGCACCAGCAGAAAACTAATGTTGGATCCTTCTTTGTCACCTTGCACTAGAATTAACTCCAAATGGATCAAAGACCTGGAGGTAAAACTGACACACTGAAAAGTTTACAGGAAGGAATAGGAGATACACTAGGCCTCCTTGGCACAGGTCGAAACTTGCTTAATAAGGACCAAGAATCACAACAAATCAGAGAAAGGCTGTATAAGTGGGACTGCATTAAACTGCAGAGCTTTTGTATGGCAACGGATATAGCTAGTAAACTAATCAGGAAGCCTACAGAGTGGGAGAAGATCTTCACCAACCAAACAACGGAAAAGGCCTCATATCTAAAATATATAAACAACTCAAAAAATTGAATCACTTCAAAACTAACCTCCAAAGTAACACCCATTCACTCACAGCATTTCCTTCTGAAATCTTCGTTTCTGCATCTTGAGAAATACCCCTTTCCCTCAATGTAGACAAGAAAAACAGATCCATCCCATGGTCCACTGTGAGGCCACTGGTTGGGCTAAGAGCTAGTCGTGCAGCAACACATAAGTTTTATTCTAATACTTTCCAAACTTTGTACTCAAATATGCTACCTACTTACCAACTTAGGTCAGTTATCCTTATGCTATACCTTTTCTTCATGACTACAATATTCTTACACTCCTACGTTAATCCTCTTGTACCTCCCCTGACCTCTCATTCTATTTTCTATCTCTGGACCTCTGCTTGTCTTTCAAACCTTATAATACATGATGGCTCTACACATGCATCTACACATGATGGCTGTTGAGCAATATTGTATATGTAGGTGGTTAATTATTATCTAGGCTCTGAGGGACTTAAAGACAATCGAGATTGAATTGAGAGGCTTATTGTTTTGGGTATAAATATCTTATCAGTGGTTGCATTAGACTGGTCTGTAAGTGCACAAAAAGAAAGAGTGATAATACCAATCAAAACTTGTGAACATCTAGTGTCTGCCAACTACAGAGGTCTAGGTTGGTTATATCTGAAAAACTATAATCATATTTAGTAGTAAACTTGCTCCCATTTTCAAATGGGCAGAACAAGAAACTCAAGAAAAATGTCAAATCAAGAAACAACATCCCCCACCCAATGTGAACAGACAATGGAACAGTCACTGGCAAACCTAGAGAAGAGTCTTCCAAGTGCTACACAAATGCAATTGATAAACATCATTAATGAAAAATGTGAAAATATAAAGAAAGAGGTAATGGAGGAAGCCATAGCTGAACAAGAGGAAAGCATAAATAAGGTGATAAGTGAAAAAGAAGAAGCCATATAGGAGGCCATAATAAAGGTTTTTCAAAGAAAGATGGATGAATTCATAGAATCCACAAATAAAACCGTGACCAAATTCCAGCAAATGTCCAAAGAAAATAAAGCTACTGAGCTAACCAATCAAAAGGAAATTAAGGAGATTAAGAAATCCATACATGATCTAAAACAAGAGATGAAAAGCATCAAAAGTGAGCAATCAGAAGCAAGGGAGATGAAAAATAAAGTAGATAGTTTTGATAGCAGGTTAGACAATTCAGAGGAGAGAATTTCCGGGGCTGAAGATAATTTAGGTATTATAGAGAAAGAACAGAAAATGAGTCAATCCAAATGCAGGAAATATGAGAGAGCGCTTCAGGAGGTCCAAGATACAATTAGGAAGCCTAATTTAAGGCTAGTTGGTATTGAGGAGGGCGTGGAGAAAGAGGTCAATGGTATTGGAAATATACTTCAGGGAATCATCTCAGAGAATTTCCCAAATATCCAGAAGGGCAGGCCCATCCAGATACGAGAAGCTTTTAGAAACCCAAACAGACCTGACCAGAAAAGAACATCCCACCGCCACATTGTGATCCGAACTGGATCAATAGAAACGAAAGAAAAGATCCTAAAGGCAGCCAGGGAAAAGGGATCAGTAACCTATAAAGGCAAACCAATCAGAATAACCCCAGATTTCTCAACAGAGACCATGCAAGCACGAAGTGACTGGAAGCATATATGTCATGCCCTTAAATCAAACCAAGAATAATGTAGCCAGCTAAGCTCTCATTCATAACTGAGGGAACAATAAAAACATTCGATTCCAGGGAAAAGCTGCAACAATATGTCGGAACAAAACCAACACTACAGAGAATTCTCAAAGATGCTCTATACATCGAAAACCAAAATAAATGCAATATAGGGAAAGAAATGGCACCTAAACAGCATACCATCTAAGGACCACAAGAACTGTCAAGACACAGGCCCTACCAAAAGCTTTTAAAAATGTTAGGAAATAATAAATATCTCTCAATCCTAACTCTCAATATCAATGGACTTAACTCTCCAATAAAATGGCATAGGCTGTCTAGTTGGATCAAAAAGCAAGAGCCATCGTTCTGCTGTCTTCAAGAGACACATCTTTCCCAAAAACAATCATCTTTTGAAAGTGAGAGGTTGGAATAAAGTCTATCAAGCTAACTGCCCCCATAAACAGGCTGGAGTTGCCATCCTCATATCAGATACAATAGACTTCAAACTAAAATTAGTAAGAAAAGACAAAGAAGGTTACTACATACTACTAAAGGGATCTTTCCTCCAGCAAGACATAACGATCCTAAATATTTACACACCCAATCCCGGAGCTCCAGACTTCATCAAGCAAACTTTACTTACACTGAAACCATACATAGATCGAAATACAGTGATTGTTGGTGAGTTTAACACACCACTCTCACCTATGGACAGATCAACAAGGCAAAAACTCAACAGAGAAACCTTAGAACTGAACAAATATATAGACCAACTAGATCTAACAGACATCTGCAGAATATTCCACCCAGTAACAACACAATATACGTTTTTCTCAGCAGCACATGGAACATTTTCCATAATAGACCACATATTAGGCCATAAAACAAACCTGGACAGATTCAGAAACACTGAAATTATTCCATGCACACTCTCAGACCATAAAGGCATCAAATAGGAACTGAAAACACATCTGTACCAACAAAAACCCTGTAACTCATGGAGACTGAACAACACATTGTTGAATCAAAAACAATGGGTAATCGTAGAGATCAGAACAGATGTCCAACTGTTTATGAAATTTAACAATAAGGAGCACACAAATATCAACTCCTTAGGGACACAACAAAGGCAGTACTCAGAGGAAAATTTATAGCGTTGAGTGCCTACAACAGCAAGTTGGAAAAATGGCAAACCAACTAATTAATATGTCACTTTAACCTCCTGGAAAAAGAGCAACAAACCAACCATGAACCCATTAGTAGAAAGCAAATTATTAAAATCAAACCAGAATTAAATGATTTGGAACAAAAAAACTATAGAAAGAATCAACAAAACAAGGAGTTGGTTCTTTGAAAGAATTAACAAAATTGAAATGTGCTTAGCAAATCTTACCAAAAAAACAAGAGAGCATATCGAAATAAACAAAATCACAGATGAAAATGGTAATATCACGACAGAAATTACCAAGATCCAGAATATCATGAGGGAATACTTCTCAAACTTTTACGCCAACAAATTTGAGAATCTAGAAGAAATGGATGAATTCCTAGACAAGATTAAAATACCCACACTGAACCAAGAAGAGCTAACCCAACTCAACAGGCCTATTTCAAGCTCTGAAATAGAAATGGATATTAGACAACTTCCACATAAAAAGAGCCCAGGGCCAGATGGATTCACAGCTGAATTCTATAAGGTCTTCAAAGCAGAACTCACACCAATACTCCTCAAGCTCTTCAACGAAATTGAAAATGAATGTTCTTTACCAAACTCATTCTGTGAAGCCAGTATATCCCTCATCCCCAAACCAGACAGAGATTCATCAAAGAAAGAGAACTATCGACCCATTTCTTTGATGAACATCGATGCAAAACTTCTCAACAAAATACTGGCCAACGGTCTACAACAACTCATCAAAAAATTATACACTATGATCAAACTGGATTCATCACAGGGAGGCAAAGCTGGTTCAACATACACAAATCAATTAATATAATTCAACACATCAACAGGAGCAAGGACAAAAATGACATTATTGTCTCAATAGATGCGGAAAAGGCATTCTACAAGATCCAAAACCCCTTTATGTTAAAAGATGTGGAGAAACTAGGACTCCATGGAACATTTCTCAATGTAATAAAGGCTGTGTATGAAAAACCCACTGCTAGTATTATACTTAATGGTGAAAATCTAAAGCCATTCCCTCTAAAATCAGGAACGAGACAAGGATGCCCACTCTCTCCACTCCTATCCAACATAGTACAAAATTTCCTAGGCAGTGCAATAAGGCAAGAAGCAAGCATAAATTGGATCCAAGTAGGGAAAAAGGAAATAAAACTATCCCTCTTTGCAGATGACATGATTCTGTATTTAAAGAATCCTTTAGACTCTACTCTCAAGCTCCTTGAGCTGATTCAAAGCTTTGGAAGGGTAGCAGGCCATAAAATCAACCCTCACAAATCAACTGCCTTCCTTTACTCCAATAGTGAGAGGAACGAGGCAATAATCAGGAAAGAAACTCCTTTCACAATAGCCTCAAAGAAAATAAAGTACCTAGGAATTAGCTTAACTAAGAATGTAAAGGACCGTTTAGATGAAAATTTTAAAACCCTAAAAAAGGAAATTAAAGCAGAAGTAAGGAAATGGAAAAACCTCCCATGCTCCTGGATTGGAAGAGTCAACATTGTGAAAATGACAATCTTGCCAAGGGCTATCTACAAATTCAATGCAATACCCATCAACATCCCAATGTCATTCTTTAAAGAAATACAAGAGGCAATTCAAAATTTCATATGGAATAATAAAAGACCCCGTATAGCAAAAACACTTCTTAGCAGAAAGAACAGCGCTGGAGGAATTTCAATTCCAAACTTTAGACTCTATTACAGAGCTATAATTCTCAAAACAGCTTGGTACTGGCACAAGAACAAGCCTGAAGTCCAGTGGAATAGAACTGAGGTCCCAGATTTTAAACCACAGACCTATGGCCACCTAATCTTTGACAAGGGTGCCAAAAAAAATAGAATGGAAGAAAGATAGCCTCTTCAACAGGTTGTGGTGGCAGAACTGGTTAAGCACCAGCAGAAAACTAAAGTTGGATCCTTCTTTGTCACCTTGCACTAGAATTAACTCCAAATGGATCAAAGACCTGGAGGTGAAAGCTGACACACTGAAAAGTTTACAGGAAGGAATAGGAGATACACTAGGCCTCCTTGGCACAGGTTGAAACTTGCTTAATAAAGACCAAGAATCACAACAAATCAGAGAAGGCTGGATAAATGGGACTGCATTAAACTGCAGAGCTTTTCTATGGCAACGGATATAGCTAGTAAACTAATCAGGAAGCCTACAGAGTAGGAGAAGATCTTCACCAACCAAACAACGGACAAAGGCCTCATATCTAAAATATGTCAACAACTCAAAAAATTGAATCACTCCAAAACGAACCTCCAAAGTAACACCCATCCCATTAAAAAATGGGCCAAAGACTTAAAGAGAGTCTTCTCTGAAGAAGAAACAACAATGGCCTATAGACACATGAAGAAATGCTCAACATCTCTGGTCATAAAAGAATTGCATATCAAAAGAACTCTAAGATTCCACCTCACTCCAGTTAGAATGGCCAGGATCAGGAAAACGAATGACAACAGATGATGGAGGGGATGTGGCCAGAAGGGATCACTACTACACTGTTGGTGGGAGTGCAAACTCGTTCAACCACTATGGAAAGCAGTGTGGCAGTGCCTCAAAAGGCTAAACATAGAACTCCCCTATGACCCAGCAATTCCACTACTTGGCATTTACCCAACAATCCAGAAACAAGGGCATACTAAACCCACTAGCACAACAATGTTCATTGCAGCGCTATTCACCATAGCAAAGATATGGAACCAACCCAGATGTCCCTCAGTTGATGAGTGGAACAACAAGTTGTGGTATTTGTACACAATGGAATTCTATGCTGCTGTCAGAAAGAATGACATCACCCCATTTGTTAGGATAGGGAAAGACTTAGAACAAATCATATTAAGTGAAGTAAGCCAGACTCAAAGGAACTTAGGCTCAGTGGTTTCCCTCATTCGTCATAATCAGTAGAAAGCTTGGGCTCTACTAGCAGATATTTGCAATAGAGCAAAAGGCCATATATAAGGCCATATAATGTGAAGCTAATTGAAAGGACCTCCAGGATATTGAAACAAAAGCCATATAATGAATGATTGTTGTCCTTAATGTACTATGTTGTCTCTCATCTCCTTTGCTGTCCCTTGGTTTCCCATATTGGTATAGTATCTCACTTTGTTATCTGATATATTGAATTTATTTGTATTTGGATATTTGAAATTTGATAGGGAAGGGGGGAAAACCAAGACGGGTGGGGGGTGTGGGGTTGGAGGGAAATGGGTACCAAGACATGTGAAACGGTATCAATGTATGTGAATTAATGCACCATCTACCTGGCAAATATCATGTAACCCTTTTACTAATTACAATAAAAAAATGAAAAAAAAGAAAGTTGTAGTGTGTGGAGAGGATGATGGGGTCAAATACATTTCTTCTTAGAAATTTACCTCATCTGGTTGCCCTGGATTTTCCTGGCCTTCTTCTTAGAGAAAGGCCTGTTATACTGGATTTGTGGCTTGGCAAAGATCTAGCATGTACATCTTCGAGTAAGACATCCACAACTTCCATGCCTGAGACTCGAGTTTCCTGACCTTTGGCAACAGCACAGCAACATCTTTCTTCCTCCTGAGCCACAGGCCAACTGAGCTGGCTTGAGCTGGTTGTTAGTTACACTGGCTTGGTTACCAGCGTTCCATATTCTGTTCCATTGTGAGGAAGGCAGGGTCACCCTTCAGGGCCCAATGACCAAAGATCCTTGCTCACAGAAGACCTCACCAAAGAAATAGTGGAGGCTGAATCTCTCCTCCAATCTCACAATATACATGTGGATGTAGTAAACAGCACACCTTATTTGTCCATTCCCAATGTCTTCCACTAGGCCCAACTACCAGTCTGGTCTCAGGCTCAAGGAGCCTTTCTTAGGTAAGATCAAAAGTTAAGGGTCAATATTGCCCTCATCCTTTACAAAACATTTGCTTCACAGTGCCTACTCTGCCTGCATTTTGCCCCTTGTCGAATTGTTTTTTTTTGTTTTTGCTAGTCTTGGGAATTGACGTCAGAGTGTGAACATTGTTCTTGGGCTTTCTTTAGGCCTTAGCTGTCCCACCGAGCCACAGCACCACTTGCAGCGTTTTCTATGTATGTGGTAATGAGGAATCAAACCTCAGTCTTTTTGCGTGGTAGCCATGGACTCTACCACTAGGTCAAAAACACAGGGCATCTTGCACATATTTTTGACGTCAATCTACTAGGATATTATTAGGTTTCTGTATCCTAATCAATTTTTTCCTGATGATTATCTTTGCTGTCATGTGTAAAAAATGCAACAGGGAAAAACACAGAAGAATTAGTGAAATTTAAAAAAAAGCATTACACACATAGATAAGTGTTCATTCTTTGTAGGAGAAAGGTTATTTTGATATGATGATGATGACTTTATAATTACTATGTCAGGGTTGAGAGTTTGGCATAGTGGTAGAGTGCTTGCCTAGCATCCATGAAGATCTGGGTTTGATTGCTCAGTATCACATAGATAGAAAATCTAGACTTGGCACTGTGGCTCAAGTGGCAGAGGGTAGACTTGAGAAAACCCGAGGACAGTGCTCAGGCCCTGAATTCCAGCCCCAAGACTGGCAAAAAGATAATAGAAAATAAAAATGCTTTTTAAGAGCTAATTCACTCACAGCATTGGCTTCTGAAATCTTCGCTTCTGCATCTTGTGAAATACCCTTTCCCTCCACGTACACAAGAAAAACAGATCCATCCTATGGTCCACTGTGAGGCCACTGGTTGGGCTAAGAGCTAGTCGTGCAGCAACACATAAGTTTTATTCTAATATTTTCCAAACTTTGTACTCAAATATGCTACCTACTTACCAACTTAGGTCAGTTATCCTTATGCTATACCTTTTCTTCATGACTACAGTATTTTTACACTCCTACGTTAATCCTCTTGTACCTCCCCTGACCTCTCTCATTCTTTTTTTCTATCTCTGGACCTCTGCTCGTCTTTCAACCCTTATACTGCACGGATCTACACTTGATGGCTGTTGAGCAATATTGTATATGTAGGTGGTTAATTATTCTCTAGGCTCAGAGGGACTTAAAGACAATAGAGACTGGATTGAGAGGCCTATTGTTTTGGGTATAAATCGCTTATCAGTGGTTGTATTAGACTGGTCTGTAAGTGCACAAAAAGAAAGAGTGATAATACTAATCAAAACTTGTGAAAATCTAGTGTCTGCCAGCTACAGAGGTCTAGGTTGGTTATATCTGAAAACCTATAATCGTATTTAGAAGTAATCTTGCTCCCATTTTCAAATGGGCAGAACAAGAAACTCAAGTAAATGTCAAATCAAGAAACAACATCCCCCACCCAATGTAAACAGACAATGGAACAGTCACTGGCAAATCTAGAGGAGAGTCTTCCAAGTGCTACACAAATGCAATTGATAAACATCATTAATGAAAAATGTGAAAATATAAAGAAAGAGATAATGGAGGAAGCCATAGCTGAACAAGAGGAAAGCACAAACAAGGTGATAAGTGAAAAAGAAGAAGCCATAAAGCAGGCCATAACAAAGGTTTTTCAGAGAAAGATGGATGAATTCACAGAATCCACAAAGAAAAACGTGACCAAACTCCACCAAATGTCCAAAGAAAATAAAGCTACTGAGCTAACCACTCAAAAGGAAATCAAGGAGATAAAGAAATCCATACATGATCTAAAACAAGAGATGCAAGGCATCAAAAGTGAGCAATTAGAAGCAAGGGCGATGAAAAATAAAGTAGATAGATTTGATAGCAGGTTAGACAATGCAGAGGAGAGAATTTCCGGAGCTGAATATAATTTAGTTATAATAGAGAAAGAACAGAAAATGAGTCAATCCAAACCGAGGAAAATTGAGAGAGCGCTTCAGGAGGTCCAAGATACAATTAGGAATCCTAATTTAAGGCTAGTTGGTATTGAGGAGGGCGTGGAGAAAGAGGTAAATGGTATTGGAAATATACTTCAGGGAATCATCTCAGAGAATTTCCCAAATATCCAGAAAGGCAGGCCCATCCAGATACGAGAAGCTTTCAGAACCCCAAACAGACCTGACCAGAAAAGAACATCCCACCGCCACATTGTGATCCGAACTGTATGAATAGAAACGAAAGGAAAGATCCTAAAAGCAGCCAGGGAAAAAGGATCAGTAACCTATAAAGGCAAACCAATCAGAATAACCCCAGATTTCTCAGCAGAGACCATGCAAGCACGAAGTGACTGGAAGCATATATGTCATGCCCTTAAATCAAATAACTACCAACCAAGAATATTGTAGCCAGCTAAGCTCTCATTCATAACTGAGGAAACAGTAAAAACATTCCATTCCCTGGAAAAGCTGCAACAATATGTCGAAACAAAACCAACACTACAGAGAATTCTCAAAGATGCTCTATACATAGAAAACCAAAATGAATGCAATATAGGGAAAGAAATGGCACCTAAACAGCATACCATCTAAGGACCACAAGAACTGTCAAGACACAGGCCCTACTAAAAGCTTTTAAACATGGTAGGAACTAATAAATATCTCTCAATCCAAACTCTCAATATCAATGGACTTAACTCTCCAATTAAATGGCTTAGGCTGTCTAGTTGGATCAAAAAGCAAGAGCCATCGTTCTGCTGTCTTCAAGAGACACATCTTCCCAAAAACAATCATCTTTTGAAAGTGAGAGGTTGGAATAAACTCTATCAACCTAACTGCCCCCATAAACAGGCTGGAGTTGCCATCCTCATATCAGATACAACAGACTTCAAACTAAAATTAGTAAGAAAAGACAAAGAAGGTGACTACATACTACTAAAGGGATCTTTCCTCCAGGAAGACATAACGATCCTAAATATTTACACACCCTTTTGAAGATTCTCAAAAGATTGAAGATTCTGCCAGTGTAAGTTAGATTCCGGCATTGATATTAAATAATGCAATGAGTAGGGATTTATATTTGAAATATCACTGTTGACAAAATCTGACACACATTTGCTTAGTATTTGCTTTTGATTTCCCAAGAAGTTCAGTACAAGCTAACATTTGTGGCATATATCGACTGGGAGAAATGATTCAGAATATGTGACTCATTTGAACAGTTGTTAGTGAAAAGATACAGAAGCAGGATACCCATATTGTGATAATTTGTATCTTTTGCATATTTTGTGTTTGTTATTAATTCCATTTGTAGTGTACATTTCTAGGTAAAAACTTTTAAAATGTTTCCAAACAATTTGTTATTTCAACAGCAAAAAAAGACATTTATATGCCTGATAAAATTCACAGAATCCAAATTTTTCCATATTATTTTTTGTTTTTTGTTTTTTTTTTTTTGGTGGGTCATAGATCTTGAACTCAGCCTGGGCATTATCCCTGAGCTCTTCAGCTCCAGGCTACCACGTTACCATGGAGCCAAGCCCCACTTCCCTTTTTCTAAAGGTAAATTGGAGATAAGAGTCTCACGTCTTTTTGTGCCAGGATGGCTTTAAACCTTGATCCTCAGATCTCAGCCTCCTGAGTAGCTAGGATTATAGAAGTGAGCCACCACCCCATCATGCTCAGCTTTCTGTTTTTTTTAAACAAGCCCTTTGGCTGGAACTCGGTCTGAGCACTGTCCTTCAGCTTTTCTCAAGCCTAGTGATCTTCTACTTGAGCCACAGCACTACTTCTGTTTTTTTCTGTGTATGTGGTAATGCGGAATTGAACCTTCGTCTTCATACAAGCACTCTACAACTATGCCAAACTCCCAACCCCTCCACATTAGTTTTTATGATAGATCTTTCCATGCATCTAGGATGGCTAGAAATCCTTCTTGAGTTTCCCAAGATCAGGGAGTATAGGTGTGTCCCATCCTGTGTGGCTACATAACCATTGTTTAGGGTACAGTTCTCTCTTCATTCTACCCATCTAGAGCAATTTTCATCTTCCATGTATAATCATTAAACATTCAGCTCTTGTTCCTCTCTACTCCATTCTCTGGAACCATCGTTCTTTTTGGCTCTAAGGGTTTGTTGATCCTTGGAAGCTCTGGAAGGGAAAACATACCCTAGCTCTTCCTTTATGACTGCTGTATTTTTAGTTTACTATAATCAAGATTCATCTGTAAAATATAGTAAAATGTTCTTCCTTTTCAATGCATTGTTTTGCATACTTGTATCTTTTGATTATTATTAATAGTTGTGAATGGATTCTCCACATATTTGTTCTAGTCTCTGCTTTCTCTTCCGTTAGGTACAAATCTAGAAATAGAAGTGTTGGACCATATTTGTATGTAATTCTATATTTAGTACTTTTTTAGCACTCTCCACGCAATTTTTGATTGTTTTATATTCCTTGCAGAACTATTCCAAAGTTCTACTTCTTCTCACTACCTTCCCAGTAATAGTTAGACTTTGAAAGTTGTTTTTTTGTATGCGTGTGTGTGTGTGTGTGTGTGTGTGTGTGTGTTTGTGTGTGTGTATGTGGATCTTTTTGTTTAAAACTATATTTATATTAACATATTTAAAGTAATGATTTCATTGTAATTTTAATTTTTCTCATGACTGTTAATATTGAACTTCTTTCTACATTTTGAACTACTATTTCTATATATTCTTTTTAGAAAATCCTCTCCCATCTCCAATTTTTTCCCTTTTTTTGTGGGGTAGTGGGGAAAGTCATGGGGCTTGGACCTTGGGCCGTGAGCTCTTTAGTTTAAGGCTATTGTCCTACCCTGATTATTGCCCCTCAGTTCTTCTGCTCACAGCTCCCTACACCTCTTCCCATTATATACAGAACAAAGGTCATCCTCAGTCTTTTTGAAAAAGTAAAACATACAGTAAATTTGTAGTATAAAACAGCAAGAAATAAATTTCTTGCCAGGTGCAGTGACTTCTACCTGTAATCCTAGCTACTCAGATATCAGGCTGATATCTAAAGATTTGGTTCAAAGCCAGCCTGGGCATTAGAAAGTCTATGAGACTCTCATCTACAGTTAACCACTAGAATATGGGAAATGGCACTGTGGCTTCATAGGTAGGGTGATAGCCTTGAGTTGAAGAGCTCAGGAACAGTGCCCAGGCCCAGAGTTCAAGCCTTACAAATCCCCCCGCCAAAAAAAAGAAAAAAAAGTTTCTTCCCCAAGTGACTATTATACCAGACATAGAACATTAACATTCTTGGTGTGCTTCACAGTATTATTACTTGATACCCTAAGATTTTGCAATATTCTCACAGTACCAGCATATGTCATCATATACTGTAGTTCCTCTTCAATGGAATAATTCCATTTATAACCTAAATCTACTCCCACGACTTATTTTTGTAGATACCACAATTGCTCTACCATGATATGCCACAAGCCATTAAACATTTTATGGTGGGTAATTGGAATGGAGTCTCATGGAATTTTGTGCCAGGCTGGCTTTGAACCATGGTCCTCAGATCTAGAATTTTTGTCTCGATTAATGGACACTGCAGACTGCCTAGTACAAGATGAGAATGCAAGGGAGAGTATAGTTAGACACATAGCCTATGAAAATGCCAAAGCCGCTGTCAGGCGGGTATCAGACCCCATAGGAATAAGGGAGGAATCACGGACTTTATTTCACTGTGTGCTGATATTGGACCCTCCCATGTACAAGGCCTTACTTTAGCCGCTGCTCCTCAAGGAAAGACTGTTAGTGAGTCTCTAAAATATAGAGGTCAGCGGCATTCTCGGGATGCTAGACCCCCAGGGCGTTGCTTTTCTTGTGGACAAATAGGACATTGGATGATGCAATGCCCACGCCAGGCCAGGCAAAAGAGAGAAAAATCACCAGGCACATGTCCACGCTGTGGTAAAGGGAAGCACTGGGCTAAAGATTGCAAGTCAGCAACAAATCGCAATGGCCGCCCGTATTTGGGAAACTGGAGAAGGGGCCAGCCCCTGGCTCCGCAAAACCATGGAGCAGTCCCTCCCTCTTCTCGGCCACAAGTGCATCTTCTAACAACCCCTCCAGATCAGTCTCCGGCCTCCTCCGTGCCACCCCAGGAAGAGCAGGATTGGACCTCTGTTCCTCCACCTGCTCAGTATTGACCCCAGAGATGGGGACACAAGCTCTCCCCACGGGGGTCTTCGGCCCCCATCCCCCGGGAGTGGCTGGATTGCTGTTAGGGCGAAGTAGCTCAGCCCTTAAAGAGATACAGATTATACCCGGCAAGCATGCATGAAGACCTATGCATGTAAGTGGAGCTGGGACTCAAACTGGTATTTTTCTAGCCTTGAGCAAGACAGCTAAGTTTATGCCATACAAAATGAATCCAGAGCTGGGGAAAAGTCAACCATGGAGCCAGTGAGAAATGAGAAAAAAGATTTAATAGATAACGTGTGAGTAGGATGTCTGCGAACTTAAAGCAATGATGACACAGCATAAGCAATAATTCTCTACTGTTTGTAATTTACAGGGCCCTGTGTTCCCAAACCTGTATTAATTGACAAGCTAGAGCACTGTGCAGAACTCTGGATAGGGAATTCCTCTGACAAGAATATCACAGGTGAGTGAATGCATCTTCATATTGATGTTGGAGCCTGAGCCCCATTGGTAAGTTCATGTTGTGATGTACTGAGCAATAATATCCTTAGTTACCCTAAATCCTGTGTGGAACCTATGGAATTCTTTGTGAATGAATCAAGAATCATTTTCTTTTCCGAATACTATGCTTGGACTCAGGGCCTGAGCATGGTCCTTGGGTTTTCTCAAGGCTAGCTCTCTACTTCTTGAGTCATAGCACCACTTCTGGCTTTTTCGTTGTATGTAGTACCAAGGAACTGAACCAGGTCTTTGTGCATGCTAGCCCAAACCCCCGGCACCAACAATCATAGGGTGATATAATGAATTCTATGTGGCAGTAGAATTAATGTTAGATTCCTCTGTAGAAATCACTGTGAAACAAAATAAAATGAGAAAGCCATGAGCCCGTGGCTCATGCCTGTAATCCTAGCTACTTAGGAGGCTGAGATCTGAGGATCAAGGTTCAAAGACTGACCTTTCACAAAAACACCTTAGACTCTTCCCTCCAATGAACCAATAGAAAATGAGAAGTGGGTTTGAGGCTAAAGACATAGGGCAGTAGTCTTGAGCTGAAGAGCTCAGGAAGAACAGCCAGGTCTAGAATTCAAGTCCCATGACTGGAAAACAAGAAAGAAAGGAAGAAAGAAAGAAAGAAAGAAAGAAAGAAAGAAAGAAAGAAAGAAAGAAAGACAGACAGAAAGAAAGAAAGAAAGAAAGATAGAAAGAAAGAATGATATTTCCTTTCTTCAAAACTAAGACTATAAATGATTGAGCAAACAAGGAATAAGTCAGGGCATTATTCTCTGATAAGAATAATATCTTTTTGCTGGTAGGAAGAGACTGGTATTCAGAACCAGACCTTTCCACCAGAAATTGAGCCTAGTGGTAGAGTGCTTGCCTAGCATGCACAAAGACACAGGTTTGATTCCTTATTACCACATACATAGAAAAAGCCAGAAGTAATGACTTCATTGGTAGGGTTCTAGTCTGGAGAAAACCCAAGGAGAGTGGTTAGGTCCTAAGTTCAAACCCAGGAATGGAAGTGAAAAAAAAACAACAAAGTTTCAATCAACATAAGAAAATTAACTAAACAATGAGCTGGAGATTTTCTGGTCTTCTACGGTTCTGAGGGACAGGAGTGTTAGAAAAGGAAATTTTTTAAGACTTCAAATGGAAAGATACAAATTTCAAAATTCCCACAAATACCTAAATTGAGACTTTAGTGAGAAGTTGTAACTGAAGGGATATAGGTGTAAGTCCTTACTCTCAAGAATCGTTCTTGCTTGGATCAAAGGCAAACAGACATATAAACCAAACTTGTGGCCGCTGAATCTAGAAAAAATTCGTGTTCCTCACTTAATGGTTAATAAGCAAACAGCATTAAAACTGGGTAAGGTAATCGTATCTGCTACTCAGGACCTGAGACTCTTATCTGTAGTTAACTCTAGAAAACAGGAAGTGGGGCTGTAGCTCAAGGATAGGGGTTATAGTCTTCTGCTGAAGTGTTCAGGGACAGGGCCGAGGCCTATGAACTACAAAAAAGAAAAGAAAAGAAAAGAAAAGAAAAGAAAGTTTTAAAAAGATGCAAAACAGCACAATATTTAGATTATTTCTCAAAAATAAAAGAAAGGCAGCTATTCCTCAATGTATAAACAAAACAGTATTTGAAAAAAAACAGCTGCAGGTATATTATAGGTAGTACTCAGCTTAAAACTGTAGCAATACATAATTGGGTAATTTCAATAAATATTTCCTGTGATATAAAAAGAGAACTAAAACACAGAAAAACATTATTGGTCATTGTAAAATATCATTTTCTTAATATGTTAGGGAGAAAAGCATATATTTCTCACAAATCAATTTCCACTTTTATATTTTAAAACATCTAACACTTAGCATGCGAAAGTAAAGTCATTACCTTTAGAGTTAGGAATATTTGTATCTCATGTATATTTGTGTCTTTTTTTCTATGACTCATTTTAGATGTACAGGTAATGGAAAATGTGTTCAAGACCTGCCAGGAAAGTCCACATGAATGTCTTTGTGAAGTAGCAGTTGCAAGTAGTATCGAAGTGGAGGAAAACGTGAGATTAGCAACAACTTTAAATTTGAGCTCTACACATAATCCAGAGCTGATTAGTAATAACGGTAACAACTTAGGGGTGAGGACTGAGGCGTTCATTAAGTGTCAGAACATGCTTCTGTCTCCTAAGCCTGATGAGATGCATGCTGCATATAGATCTCGTATGTCTCCTGTTCTTAAAAAATCCATCGGATATTCAGAGCATTTTATTCATGATTGTGACAGTCCAAAAGATCTGCAGTATCATAATTCTTTTCTCCCTGCCCAAGAAATACTTCAGGGAGGGAGGAAAACTGCTAACTGTACTGTGTGATGAAAAATATTGTACTTAACACTGTACTACACATCCGAAAATGTACACAGGAGAGACTCCTCATACATGTAGTAAATGTGAGAAATCTTTCAGTAATGAAATACACCTTACAATACCTCAGAGCAAATATCCTGAGATATGTGATGCGTACATCAAGTGTGAAAATTAATTTCTGAGAAGTCAGACCTGACGCTCCAACCTCGATCTCCAAGAGAAGACAAAACTTATGAATATGAAGAACGTAATAAAATTTCTGCCCAGAATTCAGCTCTCAGCACACATCAGAGATCTCACACAGAAGAGAAATCTTATGAATGGCATAAATGTGGGAAGACTTTTAGACTGAAATCATACCTCACTTTGCACCAGAGAAGACACACAGAAGAGAAACCTTATGAATGTAACAAATGTGAAAAATCTTTCACCCAGAAGATACACCTTCGAGTTCATCAAATAACAAACACAGGAGAGAAATCTTTTAAGTGTAATGAATGTGGAAAGTCTTTCCAAGGGAAGGGAAAACTTCGTGTTCATCAGAGAATACACACAGGAGTGAAACCTTATGAATGTAACCAATGTGTAAAATCTTTCAGACAGAAATCTTCCCTCAAATTGCATCAAAGAACACACACAGGAGAGAAACCTTATGTGTGCAACAAATATGGAAAGACCTTCAAGTGGAAGTCATATCTTGATGGGCATAATAGAACAAACACAGGAGAGAAAACTTATGCATGTAGTGAATGCAGAAAGTCTTTCAAATGGAAGGTAAAACTCCATGTTCATCAGAGAATATACTCAGGAGAAACACCTTATGAGTGTAACATATGTGGAAAGTCCTACACATAGAAGCCAAACCTCAACATGCATAAGACAATTCAAACAGGAGAAAAACCTTATGAATGTAACCGATGTGGAATGTCTTTCAAATGGAAGTCTTCCCTCAAATTGCATCAGAGAACACACACAGGAGGGAAACTGTACGAGTGCATCAAATGTGGTAAGACTTTCAGATGGAAGTCACATTACAGGAGGCATAACAGAATTCACACATATTAGAAACCTTAGGAATATAACCAAAGTAGAAGGTTTTTCGTGCAGTATTCACCCTTCAGGAAGCGTAAGAGAGTTTACACATATGAGAAGCCTTTGCAGTGTAATAAATAGGAAAGACTTTTTAGTCTGTGGAAGAAAACTCAGCTTGTGTCACAGAACCAACACAAGATCAAACCCTTAATGAATGTAGCAAATGTTCAGTCTTTTCCCCAGAAGGCACAAGTCAAGATTTATCACTAAACACCCACAGGATAGAATCCGATGAATAAAATGAAAGGGAAATTTTTTTGAAGAACTCATAGTTGAGTTTGCATGATACTACAAAGACACAGGATAAAAATCGTATGAATATAAGAATATGAAAAATCCATCATGAACGCATGACTAAGTATAAAATGCATATAGGAGAAAAAAACCTTATGAATATTACAAATGTGGAAAGTGTTTGACCTGGAAGGCATACTTCTGTGTTCATCACAAACCTGATTCCCATAGAAGAAAAGAAAACTAATGAATAGAACAAATGTGCAATGACTTTTAATCAGAAGTCAGTCTTCAGTACATTTCAGAACATACACAATAGAGAAATTCTGAGTAATGAAAAACATTTAGCTATATATAGAATCTCTGTATATGGGAGCATTAGGGTAAGTCTTCTAAACAAAGTCAACCTTCAGCAAGCATTAAGAGCACTCACAGAAGAAATAATAGCATGTACGAAAACCTTTGTCAGAAACCTCTAAAAGCTGCCTGTGTGGCTTAGTGGTAGAGTGCTAACCTATCAAGGATGAAGGCCTGGGTTAGATTCCCCAATACTACGTGAAAAGAGCAAGCCAGAAGCAGCACTGTGGTTCAAATGGTAGAGTGCTAACCTTGAGCAAAAGTAGCTCAGGCCCTGAGTTCAAGCCTAAGGATTGGAGAGAGAGAGAGAGAGAGAGGGGGGGGGGAGGGAGAGAGAGAGAGAAAAGAGAGAGAAATAGAGGGAAACAGGAACTTCAAGCCTAAGGATTGAAGAGAAAGAGAGAGAGAGAGAGAGAGAGAGAGAGAGAGAGAGAGAGAGAGAGAGAGAGAGAGAGAGAGAGAGAGAGAGAGAAGAGAGAAAGAGAGAGAAACAGGAACTTCTAAATTTTACAGAGATAGAGAAGGAGAGAGAGAAAGAGACAGAAACTAATTTCTAAACTTTACAGTCTTTCTATTTCCTTACAAATTCGTCTATGTCATTCTTTCTGACAGAAGCACAGAATTCCATTGTGTAAAAATACCATATTTGATCTACTCATCAACTGACGGCATCTGGGTTGGTTCCATACCTTTGCTATAGTAAATAATGCTGTGATAAATGTTATTGTTCTAGTGAATTTAGTATGTCCTATCTGGACGATTGGGAAGTAGTGAAATTGCTGGATCACAGGGGAGCTCTGTGTTTAGTCTTTTTGGGATACTGCCATAGTGCTTTCCATAGTGGTTGAACGAGTTTGCAATCCCACCAGCAGTGTAGTAGTGATCCCTCCTGGCCACATCCCCTCCAGCATACGTTATTAGATTTCTGGATCTTGGCCATTCTAACTGGAGTGAGGAGGAAAAGGGAAAGAGGAACTGAAACTTTCTCTCCTTACAGATGACATGATTCTGTATTTAAAGAACCCTATAGACTCTACCCCGAAGGTGCTTGAGCTGATATAAAACTTTGGTAAGGTAGCAGGGTATAAAATTAACCCTCAATGTCAACTGCCTTCCTATATGCCAACAAATGAGAGGAATGAGGCAAGAATCAGGATAGCAACTCATTTTGCTATCAAAGAAAATAAAATACCTAGGAATTAACTTAGAATGTAAAGCACCTTTTTGATGGAACTATAAAGCCTGGAGAAGGAAAGTAACACAGAACTGAGGAAATGCAAAAACCTATGCTCCTGGTTTGGAAGAAGTAATATTGTAAAAATGGCAATCTTGATAAGGACTATCTACAAATTCAGTGCAATATTCATCAATATCCCAATGTCATTCTTTAAAGAAACAGAAGAGGAAATCCAAAATTTCACTTGGAATAATAAAAGACCCCTTATAGTCTGTCTTCTTGCGTGATACATAATGTTTAATCTCACCTTCTCCACCAAAATCTCACCTTTCTTATTGAGACATAGGTGGCCCTGTTTACTAGCAGCAAAGGCTCAAACGTGCAGTTTCAGGTGTCACCACTGCCTCTGTTACTGGGTAGATCCAACTCTGTAATCGATTCTGAGGTCTGCTCTGGGAGTCTTGGTCACAAGTTGTTCTGTGGCATCTGCTGCCAGCCTGTGCCTATTTGCTTCCTTTTCCTCCAGCAGCCTACAACAGGGAATGAAGTTCAGGCGCTGATGCTCTCCTTCATATGCAGGGCAGGATGAGCCCAACCCTCCCTCATCTTCCTCTTCCAATTTTTGGGAAAAAATGTGCTGGCAGAAGTCCTCAGGTGTGGGGCATGGCTGATCCACACTTTTAATCCAGGCTGGTCCGGAGGCTGAGATCTGAGTATGGAAGTTCCAAGTCACCTAGAACAGGAAAGTCTGATAGATTCTTACTACCAAAAATAAAAACAGCTGGGAATGGAGTTTGGGCTCAAGTGGTAAAGGGCTAGTCTTGAGTACAAATGCTTAGTGCCCAGGCCCTGAGTTCAGGCACCAGCACTGCCAACAACCTCACTTTAGTGAGATTTTAGCTTTATCCATGTAGGAACATCTCACTGGAATCTTTGCTGGTAGAGATAGTCTTCATAATTTTGTCTCAAGCTAAAGGTCCTCCTGGGGTAGTACACAAAAGGTGTCATGGAGAGAGGAGCCCCACTTGCTCCAGGTTTGAAGATGGCATAGGTCAAGCCAGCATGGAGTTGGCACATCAGTCTTTTTCATAGCACCACTTACCAGTGAATGTCAAATGACATTGATTGTTGTGGGATTGTGTGATTGAAGTGCCCCATTAAGGGCAGTGTTAGCACATCCAAACTTGGATACCAGGACTGCTGAAATCTCAAAGCTAAGATTTCTGTTGGCTACAGAAATGCCGGTGAGTCTGTTATTCACTAAAAGTTCATGGATCATTTTCCTCTTTGTCTGGGAGAAATGACTCCAAAAATGAAATTTGAATGGTGAGGAAAAGATGATGATGTACTCAGGAAATTTCTCCTAAACAAATGCTCATGTGGAAGTGGGATGGGGGCTGGGCATATCTGAGGCAGAGCTTAAGGGGGCTTCTCATGGCGTTGAGAACGTTCCTTGCGACTTCAGGCATGCAGCAGGGTGTTTTAGATGGCCATTGTGAGAAGGATGGAATAAGACTGGAGACAAGATGAATGCTGGGATCCTGCAATGCTCTTGCATGAGTGGCTGGTGGCTCACCTGAAAGAACTAATTATGTCTAAAAAAGAAATCAGGAATTTGTTTTGATTAGATAATACCTGTAATCCGAGGCATAGTCAGGATCCTGATCTTAGTATTGTGGTTTAAAACCAACCCAGCAAAGGGAAGAATGCATGAGACTCTTACTCCCAGTTTAGAGCAAGAACAAAGATTGAAGTAGAACTGTGGCTCAAGAGCTAGAGTGCTACCTTGAGCAAAGAAAAGCTAAGGAAAAGCTCCAGGTCTTCAGTTCAAGGCCAGGAATGAAAGAAGGAAGGTAAAAAAAGGGAAGTATGTGAGGAAGGGAAATATATAAATGAAAGAGAGAAGGAACTAGAAATTTAAAACTGGAGAATATTTAAAAGTCATCAGTCCTTCTAAGAAAAGTGTTGGAGTATGGGTTCTATATGTGGTGAACTGGAAGCCCAGCAGTGACTTGTTAACCAAAGAGTCACCATGATGAGCAAAGGATAGAAATCTGCATGAGCCTCTTAGCGGATGGAGTCACAGAAGAGAACCTCAGCTCCCATCCCATAGTTAGAAGTATATAGAGATGGGGAAGTTGGCATCACCTTGATGTCATTGTGTCCATGGAGACTGGAAGCCATGGCTCTGTGAAAGCACAATGTTCTGGTTACTGAGCTGAGAGGCTGAGGAGAGCCAAGTCCTGGCCATGAAGAAATCAGGGTGGCAGCAGAGCAACTCTACTGCAGTGTGTGCCTGCTTGGCTGTTCTTATTCTGTGGTGGATCAGGCCGGAGCGGGTGACAGTAACTGTTTTGTGGTCACAAGGCCTTCACCAAGAGCTTCCTCTGGGATCCTCATAAGCTACAGGGTGGCTGGTGGTGGGATGTGTGTTGGGTGGAAGTGACAGAGGGATGGACGCATGGCAAGGTGGGTGAAGAGATGAGAGGAATGATGAGAGCCCAGTTCATTGGTTTCCAAGGTTAATGGGTGGGAGGTAGAGAGGCATGATGGAGGAAAGATGGAGGCAGGGGAAGGTGGTGACAGAGTGAGGCCATCTGTAGTGCCAGCCTGGCCATCATCTGAAGCCCATAGGCAGCTTCCTGATCCCTCACTTTGTCCTGCTCCTTGTGGAGGGAATGTCACGTGTACCCAGAGCTAGGGGTGGGGCAATGTTAGTAGCACCTGGAGAACCATTGGCCTCTACCTGGGTGAGGGGTGGTTCTGGCTCCCATGCTGGGTGGCCTGATAGCTATGGAACAGATCTCTCCTTAGCTACCACAGTCAGTGGCTGCTCTCCATCTAGGGTTAGGGCAACTGCTCAGCCATCAGGACACCCCATGCCAGGACAGAGGCCTACAATTCAGATGGCAGCACAGGGGTGAAGATGATCTCACCGTAGCCCTACTTACATGGCTGTCCCTGTATGCAGGACAGGATGAGCTGGGGGAAGATGTTCTCTGTGTTTTTCCACAGCCTATCCCGGCCTCTTCTTGTGTCTGATTAGACCCAGAGAGTACCAGGTTCCCTCTCATAGTCCTGGTCCTTTTTCTTTTACAGTCATGAGGCTTGAACCCAGGTCCTGGGTACTGTCCCTGAGCTCTTTTGCTCAAGGTTGATGCTCTACCATTTGAACCACAGTGCCATTTCCAGCTTTTCCTTTTCATGTGGATCTCTGATATCTCCAATGCTGTGCCTGCAGGGAGCCACTCACCCCACAGACAGAGCCACCTCTGCCGTGACTTTGACTGCCCACAACCCTCACACCCACTCCTTGCACACCCCTCGACTCCAGTTTTAGCTCCTCTTGGACTGGGTGTCCAGCCTACCCCTTCCTACACTCACTAAGGGTCTACAATTGTCTTCCCAGGTCCTTTCTTCTGCCAGCCAGAGTACAGACTCTGCACATCTTGACGATCACAGAGCTCAAAGCCAAAGGCTGAGATGCAGAAGGGGGTGACCCAGTAGCTGCACAGGGCCCATGGATCATCCTGTGCATCCCCCAGCCTGTGACTTCCCCCACCCCCTTGGCAGGGAAGCTTCATGCCCACATCCTGATCCCTGGTCCCCTCCAATTCCATTCTCCCTTGGATTTTGCAGACTGTCTACCATCAGGATCTAAAATTCTATTCATCACTTTATGTCCTTATCACTGATTTGCTACTTTGGCAGGATCTCCCCGTGCCTGGACAGTGGGCATGTCATGTACTCTCTGTGGAGAAGTTGCCCCAGGAGAAGAAATATGCACTTCATGTGAAGGCTGGACAGGGCAGGAGGGCTCCCTAGGATCAGAAGCCACAGGAGGGGTGCAGATGGGGGAATGCTAGGGGCCCCAGGGGACAGAGGGAGTTAGGGCACAGTTGGTTCCTTCTGCAGGGTTGACACCGCTTCACAAACCCAACAGAATGAGGTTCACATTACAGATGTCAGAGACAGTGCAGATTGCCAATGGGCACAGGAGTCAATGTCACCCCCAGATGCTGGCTGCATGCTGGGATGCACGCGGAGATGTTTTCAAGATCAGATAATGAGGATGTTGCTGGGTGTAACCATTCTTTTCAGATGGCTCTCTAACTCTCTTGAGCTTCATCTCTATCTTTGGCTTTTTCTTGGCAGTTAACTAGACATGAGAGTTTCGTGGACTTTCCTTTCTGGACTGGCTTCAAACAGAAGCTATGCACAGTTTTCAAACCATACCCTACTGAAGAAGGGAAGCTTGATCTGGTGCTTAACTGGGTTGCACTTTGGCTCCGTTTGCTATGCCTCAAGGGAGGAGGCTCATCATTTGTAGACTAAGATCTCATGACCTTCAAAGCCAAATGCTACCTGAAAGTTCAGGGTCCCAGCCTATGTGTTGGGCCTGGGTGAATACATTCTCTGTTATGCTGGGTCATCAATCCATGTTTTAAACTGGAAGTAGGCAGTGCCACATTTGATAAGAACATCTGCCAGAGAGTGTCACCTCATGAAAGCAGATTCTAAATTTGTATTCCATTTCCTGTGGTGGAGAAATCCCCTCCAAGTTAGACAGGCTCACATCCACCTGCAGGTCACACTCCTAATGCACCCTTGAGTGTCCTCATGGTATTGGGATCTAAGTTTATAGGGAATGCTGGTTTAGTCCATGAATTAGCTGGACAAGTGATGACAAACGTGTTGTGGATTAATATGAGAACAATTTAAGAAGCCCTGGAGGAGCATCAACCTGACCCTCTGTGGTGCTATAAATCTGATAGGATGTTCCAGACTGAGAAACAATCACATGGCTTTGTGTTTGGCATCCAGACAAGTGAGTGCATGTCTTAGCTGTCAGCCAATACAGAGGAGGACATGAATAAGTGGGTGGAAAGCATCTGTCAGACCCCTGTCTGGGGGCAGGTGGAGGGAACATAGGAAGGTAGATACCATGGCTGTGGTGGGGCCAAAAAAAAGGGTAAAAGAGGCAAAGGAACCAGGTACTGGTAGCTCAAGACTGTCCTCCTAGCTACTCAGGAGTTTGAGATCTGAGGATCACAATTCAAAGCCAGCCCAGGACAGAAACTCCATGAGACTCTGATCTGCAATAAACTACTGAATGCAAGAAGCTCAAGCTCAGTGACAGCATCCAGGCCTAGCGTTCAAAACCCAGGACCGGCAGAAAAAAGTATCAAAGGACAAGAAGCTGGCCAAAAGTTAGAGGAACTCTATCTTGACAAACAATACAATGGTAAGTTGCATTCAGAAGACTTGCTCAAAATCTGGAAATGCCTGAGACTTATCTATGTAAGTTTCCCGTTTGTCTAAATACATATGTTTATGCATTTATATATTAGTATAGAGAGACAGATCAATACATATGACTATACATATATACATAGCCAGACACTTATGGGTGGGTGGTATAATGTGTGAGAGTTTGTGTTTGTGTTTTGTGGATGCCAACTCTGTTTAAGAAAGATAGAAAATATGTAAATATCTTTAAAAAACTTGATAAAATATAGAGAGACATAAGCTCTTGAGGGAATCTGAAATGACAAGATTATTCACAGGCACGTTTATCCTTATGGATTCCTCAGCAAGTTTTAATTTTTTTCATTATTTTCTTTCTTTTTTTGAACGAGTGCTAAGGATTTCTCTCAGGGACCAGGTGCTGCCAATTACTAATTTTCTCATGGCTAGTACAAGAGGAACTGAGCCACAGTTCCACTTTTGCCTTATTTATTCGTGCTTAATTGAAGATAAAGTTTTCTATCAGTGACTTTCTTTCAGGGGCTGGATTCTAACGAGGATCCCCAGACCTCAGCCTTCTCTATAGCTACAATTAACAATATGAGAACCCAGCACTGGGTTCCAATGCACAGGGCAAGAAATTGAGTGAATCTCTCAACTCCAATTAGCTATAATAAGCTAGAAGTGAAAGACCAATACCTTTGAGGAAAAGATGCTGAGGGTTATCACACAGGCCCTATGAGTAAGCCCTAAACCCTGTACACATGTGTGCATGCACACATTGGCAGATACACACACACATGCACACACACAATATCTCAGGCAATATTGTATTTTGAATTAATATCCAAAGATTGGACAACAGGATAGCGAGTAATAAAATCTGTGTTTTCTTGTCTACATTGAGGGAAAGGGATAAGTCACAAGATGCAGAAGCGAAGAATTCAGAGGCAAATGCTGTGAGTGAATAACTTGTAAAAAGCACATTTCTTTTCTTTTCTTTTCTTTTGTTTTTTCTGCCATTCCTGGAGCTTGAACTCAGGGCGTGAGCACTACTATTGGCTTTTCCCAAGTCTAGCCCTCTGCCACTTGAGCCACATTGCCATATGGATTTTTATATCTGTGTGATATTAAGGACTCAAACATAGATCTTCATGGATGCTAGGCAAGCACTCTACCACTGGGCCAAACTCTAAACCATGATAAAGTATTTATAAATAGTCATCATCATCATATGAAAATATCCTTTCTCCTACAAATAATGAACACTTATCTATGTCTATAAGACTTTTTTTATGTCACCAATGCTTCTGTGATTTTCCCACTTGCATTTTTACAGATGACAGCACAGATATTCATCAGGAAGAAAAATAGATTAGGATCCATAAAACTAACAACGTCCTAGTAGATTGAATGAAAAATATGTGCAAGATGGCCTCGGTGTTTCATGAATTTGTAGAGTGCTTGGCTACCACACAAAAAGACTCCGGTTTGATTCTGCAGTACCATATACATAGAAAACTCTGGAAGTGGTGCTGTGGCTTGGTGGGACAGCTATAGCCTAAAGAAAGCCTAAGAACAATGGTCAGGCTCTGAGGTCAAGTCCCAGGACTAGCAAAATAAAATGTGCAAGAGGCAAAATGCAAGCTGAGAAGGCACTGTGAAGCAAAATGTCTTGTGAAGGGTAAGGGGAATAGTGACAGTTAAGTTTGGATCTTACCTAAGAAAGGCTCCTTGAGCCTGAGACCAGGAAAGCACTTAAGCCTAGTTAGTGACTTGGGATTTGAACAAAAAGGTGTGCTGTTTACTACATCCATATGTGAGGTGGGAAGGGAGATTCAGCCTCCAGTATATCTTTGGGGAGATCTTCTGTAAGCAAGGAGCTTTGGTCATTGGGCCTTGAAATGTGACCCTACCTCCCTCACAATGGAACAGAAAATGGAATCCTGGTAACTAAGACACTGTATGTGGCAACCAGCTCAA
>NW_028327331.1:0-61639 GCF_031878675.1 Megascapheus bottae
TAATTTGCTTTCTCCTAATGGGTTTAGGGTTGGTTTGTTGCTCTTTTTCCAGGAGGTTAAAGTGAGACATTAACTAGTTGGTTTGCCATTTTTCCAACTTGCTGTTGGAGGCACTCAGCAATATAAATTTTCCTCTGAGGACTGCCTTTGTTGTGTCCCTAAGGAGTTGATATTTGTGTGCTCCTTATTGTTAAATTTCATAAACAGTTGGATATCTGTTCTGATCTCTTCGATTACCCATTGTTTTTGATTCAACAATGTGTTGTTCAGTCTCCATGAGTTACAGGGTTTTTGTTGGTGGAGATATGTGTTCAGCAACAATTTGATGCCTTTATGGTCTGAGAGTGTGCATGGAATAATTTCAGTGTTTCTGAATCTGTCCAGGTTTGTTTTATGGCCTAAGATGTAGTCTATTATGGAAATTGTTCCATGTGCTGCTGAGAAAAACGTGTATTGTGTTGTTAGAGGGTGGAATTTTCTGCAGATGTCTGTTAGATCTAGTTGGTCTATATAGTTGTTCAGTTCTAAGGTTTCTCTGTTGAGTTTTGCCTTGTTGATCTGTCCATAGGTGAGAGTGGTGTGTTAAACTCACCAACAATCACTGTATTTCGATCTATGTATGGTTTCAGTGTAAGTAAAGTTTGCTTGATGAAGTTTGGAGCTCCGGGATTGGGTGTGTAAATATTTAGGATCGTTATGTCTTCCTGGAGGAAAGATCCCTTCAGTAGTATGTAGTAACCTTCTTTGTCTTTTCTTACTAATTTTAGTTTGAAGTCTATTGTATCTGATATGAGGATGGCAACTCCAGCCTGTTTATGGGGGCAGTTAGCTTGATAGAGTTTATTCCAACCTCTCACTTTCAAAAGATGATTGTTTTTGGGTAAGATGTGTCTCTTGAAGACAGCAGAACGATGGCTCTTGCTTTTTGATCCAACTAGACAGCCTATGCCCTGTATTTGGAGAGTTAAGTCCATTGATATTGAGAGTTAGGATTGAGAGATATTTATTAGTTCCTACCATTTTTAAAAGCTTTTAGTAGGGCCTGTGTCTTGACAGTTCTTGTGGTCCTTAGATGGTATGCTGTTTAGGTGCCATTTCTTTCCCTATATTGCATTTATTTTGGTTTTCTATGTATAGAGCATCTTTGAGAATTCTCTGTAGTGTTGGTTTTGTTTCGACATATTGTTGCAGCTTTTCCCTGGAATGGAATGTTTTTATTGTTCCCTCAGTTATGAATGAGAGCTTAGCTGGCTACAATATTCTTGGTTGGTAGTTATTTGATTTAAGGGCATGACATATATGCCTCCAGTCACTTCGTGCTTGCATGGTCTCTGCTGAGAAATCTGGGGTTATTCTGATTGGTTTGCCTTTATAGGTTACTGATCCCTTTTCCCTGGCTGCCTTTAGGATCTTTCCTTTTGTTTCTATTGATCCAGTTCGGATCACAATGTGGCGGTGGGATGTACTTTTCTGGTCAGGTCTGTTTGGGGTTCTAAAAGCTTCTCGTATCTGGATGGGCCTGCCCTTCTGGATATTTGGGAAATTCTCTGAGATGATTCCCTGAAGTATATTTCCAATACCATTGACCTCTTTCTCCACGCCCTCCTCAATACCAACTAGTCTTAAATTAGGCTTCCTAATTGCATCTTGGACCTCCTGAAGCGCTCTCTCATATTTCCTAGATTTGGATTGACTCATTTTCTGTTCTTTCTCTATAATAACTAAATTATCTTCAGCCCTGGAAGTTCTCTCCTCTGCATTCTCTAACCTGCTATCAAAGCTATCTACTTTATTTTTCATCGCCCTTGCTCCTAATTGCTCACATTTGATGCCTTGCATCTCTTGTTTTAGATCATGTATGGATTTCTTTATCTCCTTGATTTCCTTTTGAGTGGTTAGCTCAGTAGCTTTATTTTCTTTGAACATTTGCTGGAGTTTGGTCACGTTTTTATTTGTGGATTCTATGAATTCATCCATCTTTCTTTGAAAAACTTTTATTATGGCCTCCTTTATGGCTTCTTCTTTTTCATTATCACCTTGTTTATGCTTTCCTCTTGTTCAGCTATGGCTTCCTCCATTATCTCTTTCTTTATATTTTCACATTTTTCATTAATGATGTTTATCAATTACATTTGTGTAGCACTTGGAAGACTCTCCTCTAGGTTTGCCAGTGACTGTTCCATTGTGTGTTTACATTGGGTGGGGGATGTTGTTTCTTGATTTGACATTTTTCTTGAGTTTCTTGTTCTGCCCATTTGGAAATGGGAGCAAGATTACTACTAAATACGATTATAGTTTTTCAGATATAACCAACCTAGACCTCTGTAGCTGGCAGACACTAGATGTTCACAAGTTTTGATTGGTATTATCACTCTTTCTTTTTGTGCACTTACAGGCCAGTCTAATACAACCACTGATAAGCGATTTATACCCAAAACAATAAGCCTCTCAATCCAATCTCTTTTGTCTTTAAGTCTCTCTGAGCCTAGAGAATCATGATCCACCTACATATACAATATTGCTCAACAGCCATCAAGTGTAGATTCGTGCAGTATAAGGGTTGAAAGACGAGCAGAGGTCCAGAGATAGAAAAAAAGAATGAGAGAGGTCAGGGGAGGTACAAGAGGATTAACGTAGGAGTGTAAGAATATTGTAGTAATGAAGAAAAGGTATAGCATAAGGATAACTGACCTAAGTTGGTAAGTAGGTAGCATATTTGAGTACAAAGTTTGGAAAATATTAGAATAAAACTTATGTGTTGCTGCACGACTAGGTCTTAGCCCAACCATTGGCCTCACAGTGGACCAAGTGATGGATCTGTTTTTCTTGTCTACGTTGAGGGAAAGGGGTATTTCACAAGATGCAGAAGCGAAGATTTCAGAAGCCAATGCTGTGAGTGAATTAGCTCATAAAAAGCATTTTTATTTTCTTTTACCTTTCTGGCAGTCTTGGGGCTGGAATTCAGGGCCTAAGCACTGTCCTCGGGTTTTCTCAAGTCTAGCCCTCTGCCACTTGAGCCACAGTGCCACATCTAGATTTTCTATCTATGTGATACTGAGCAATCAAACCCAGATCTTCATGGATGCTAGGCAAGCACTCTACCACTATGCCAAACTCTCAACCCTGACATAGTAATTATAAAGTCATCATCATCATATCAAAATATCCTTTCTCCTACAAAGAATGAACACTTATCTATGTGTGTAATGATTTTTTTTAAATTTCACTAATTCTTCTGTGTTTTTCCCTCTTGCATTTTTTACACATGACAGCAAAGCTAATCATCAGGAAAAAATTGATTAGGATACAGAATCCTAATAATATCCTAGTAGATTGACGTCAAAAATATGTACAAGTTGCCCTGTGTGTTTGACCTAGTGGTAGAGTCCTTGGCTACCACGCAAAAAGACTCAGGTTTGATTCCTCATTACCACATACATAGAAAATGCTGCAAGTGGTGCTGTGGCTCGGTGGCACAGCTAAAGCTTAAAGAAAGCCCAAGAACAATGTTCACACTCTGAGGTCAAGTCCCAAGACTAGCAAAAACAAAAAAAATTCGACAAGGGGCAAAATGCAGGCAGAGAAGGCACTGTGAAGCAAATGGATGAAGCAAAAGGATGAGGGCAATATTGACCCTTAAGTTTGGATCTTACCTAAGAAAGGCTCCTTAAGCCTGAGACCAGACTGATAGTTGGGCCTAGTGGAAGACATTGGGAATGGAAAAATAAGGTGTGCTGTTTACTACATCCATATGTATATTGTGAGATTGGAGGAGAGATTCAGCCTCCAGTATGTCTTTGGTGAGGTCTTCTGTGAGCAAGGATCTTTGGTCATTGGGCCCTGAAAGGTGACCCTGCCTCCCTCACAATGGAACAGAATATGGAACCCTGGTAACCAAGCCACTGTAACTAAAACCAACTCAAGCCAGCTCACTTGGCCTGTGGCTCAGGAGGAAGAAAGATGTTGCTGTGCTGTTGCCAAAGGTCAGGAAACTCGAGTCTCAGGCATGGAAGTTGTGGATGTCTTACTCGAAGATGTACATGCTAGATCATTGCCAAGCCACAAATCCAGTATAACAGGCCTTTCTCTAAGAAGAAGGCCAGGAAAATCCAGGGCAACCAGATGAGTTATATTTCTAAGAAGAAATGTATTTGACCCCATCATCCTCCCCACACACTGCAACTTTCTTTTTTTTTAAATTGTTTTTGTTGTAATTAGTAAAAGGTTCCATGATATTTGCCAGATAGAAAGTGCATTAATTCACATACATTGATACCCTTTCACATGTCTTGGTACCCATTTCCCTCCAACCCCACACCCCCCACCCGTCTTGGTTTTCCCCCCTTCCCTATCAAATTTCAAATATCCAAATACAAACAAATTCAATATATGAGATAACAAAGTGAGATACTATACCAATAATGGATAACCAAGGGACAGCAAAGGAGATGAGAGACAACATAGTACATTAAGGACAACAATCATTCATTGTGTGGCTTTTGTTTCAATATCCTGGAGGTCCTTTCAATTAGCTTCACATTATATGGCCTTATATATGGCCTTTTGCTCTATTGCAAATCTCTGGTAGTGGAGCCCAAGGTTTCTACTGATTATGAGTATGAGGGAAACCACTGAGCCTAAGTTCCTTTGAGTCTGGCTTACTTCACTTAATATGATTTGTTCTAAGTCTTTCCATTTCCTAACAAATGGGGCGATGTCATTCTTTCTGACAGCAGCATAGAATTCCATTGTGTACAAATACCACAACTTGTTGATCCACTCATCAACTGAGGGACATCTGGGTTGGTACCATATCTTTGCTATGGTGCATCGTGCTGCAATGAACATTGTTGTGCTAGTGGGTTTAGTATGCCCTTGTTTCTGGATTGTTGGGTAAATGCCAAGTAGTGCAATTGCTGGGTCATAGGGGAGTTCCATGTTTAGCCTTTTGAGGCACTGCCCCCACTGCTTTCCATATAGGTTGAATGAGTTTGCACTCCCACCAACAGTGTAGTAGTGATCCCTCCTGGCCACATCCCCTCCAGCATCTGTTGTCATTCGTTTTCCTGATCCTGGCCATTCTAACTGGAGTGAGGTGGAATCTTAGAGTTGTTTTGATTTGCATTTCTTTCATGACCAGGGATGTGGAGCATTTCTTCATGTGTCTATAGGCCATTTTTGTTTCTTCTCCAGAGAAGACTCTCTTTAAGCCTTTGGCCCATTCTTTAATGGGATGGGTGTTACTTTGGAGGTTTGTTTTGGAGTGATTCAATTTTTGAGTTGTTGGTATATTTTCGATATGAGGCCTTTTCCGTTGTTTGGTTGGTGAAGATCTTCTCCCACACTGTAGGCTTCCTGATTAGTTTACTAGCTATATCCGTTGCCATACAAAATCTCTGCAGTTTAATGCAGTCCCACTTATCCAGCCTTTCTCTGATTTGTTGTGATTCTTGGTCCTTATTAAGAAAGTTTCGACCTGTGCCAAGGAGGCCTATTGTATCTCCTATTCCTTCCTGTAAACTTTTCAGTGTGTCAGTTTTACCTCCAGGTCTTTGATCCATTTGGAGTTAATTCTAGTGCAAGGTGACAAAGAAGGATCCAACTTTAGTTTTCTGCTGATGCTTAACCAGTTCTACCAGCACAACTTGTTGAAAAGGCTATCTTTCTTCCATTCTATTTTTTTGGCTCCCTTGTCAAAGATTAGGTGGCCATAGGTCTGTGGTTTAATATCTGGGTCCGCAGTTCTATTCCATTGGACTTCAGGCCTGTTCTTGTGCCCGTACGAAGCTGTTTTGAGAATTATAGCTCTGTAATAGAGTCTAAAGTTTGGAATTGAAATTCCTCCAGCGCTGTTCTTTCTGCTAAGAAGTGTTTTTGCTATACGGGGTCTTTCATTATTCCATATGAAATTTTGAATTGCCTCTTCTATTTCTTTAAAGAATGACATTGGGATGTTGATGGGTATTGCATTGAATTTGTATATAGCCCTTGGCAAGATTCTCATTTTCACAATGTTGATTCTTCCAATCCAGGAGCATGGGAGGTTTTTCCATTTCCTTAGTTCTGCTTTAATTTCCTTTTTTTAGGGTTTTAAAGTTTTCATCTAAACAGTCCTTTACATTCTTAGTTAAGCTAATTCCTAGGTACTTTATTTTCTTTGAGGCTATTGTGAAAGGAGTTTCTTTCCTGATTGTTGCCTCGTTCCTTTCACGGTTGGTGTAAAGGAAGGCAGTTGATTTGTGAGGGTTGATTTTATGGCCTGCTACCCTTCCAAAGCTTTGAATCAGTTCAAGGAGCTTGGGAGTAGAGTCTATAGGATACTTTAAATACAGAATCATGTCATCTGCAAAGAGGGATAGTTTTATTTCCTCTTTCCCTAATTGGATTCCCTTTATGCTTGCTTCTTGCCTTATTGCACTGCCTAGGAAATTTAGTACTATGTTAGAAAGGAGTGGAGAGAGTGGGCATCCTTGTCTCGTTCCTGATTTTAGAGGGAATGGCTGTAGATTTTCACCTTTAAGTATAATACTACCAGTGGGTTTCTCATACACAGCCTTTATTACATTGAGAAATGTTGGCATCTTGCCTTCTTGCACTGCATAGGAATTCTAGTATTATGTTAAAAAGGAGTGGAGAGAGTGGTATCCTGAATCCTACCCCTTAGCACTTTTATGCAAAGCTTAGGCCTGTGGCATTTTAAGCACAATTCAACGATCTGTTTTTTGCTGGTTAATTAGAGGTAAAAATCTTATGGAATTTATTGCATGGCTGATTTTGAACTGGATCCTCAGGTCTCAGCTTATCTTGAGTAGCTAAGATTACAGTACTTTTACAACCTGTATGCTCATACACATCGCTTCTGATCCAAACACTCATTGTTCAATTTAACTAACAAGATGCGAGGAAAGATGATTGACTGTAATTTACTAGATGGGCTTCTACTGAGTATATATTTCCACTTCCACTCTGAAGCCAGGGAAATGTTTCTGATACATGTTTCAACTATCTCCCAAAGAGGAAATTATGTGTGAGTACGTTTGCTAGTATTTCAGATAGGAGATGGACTTTGGTGTTTGTAACCTGTTGGGCAGAGTGTATCAGCTAGGCTGTGATATCAGAGATGATGTTTCAGACAGGAATATTTTCATCCTAGACATACTTAATCCAGATCCTTGGATTTCAGGCCTTGAGTAGATAGAATTACAAGTGTGAGCTGCCACCACCACCTGGTTCATTTTGGAAACTTTAATTGCTTCTCATTTGTTCCTTTCCTTTTTTGGAAGATTGATCTAAGCTGGCTGATTGTGCATCACAATGAAGTGATTGGCCTCAGGAATTGCAAATATTTGTTTCATCAGCACGGAATGAATGAAGTTGATCTAAACCCAATAGTATTTTCCTTCTGATAAATAGGGAACTTACCTATATCATTTTTCCTTGCCTTTGCTTTCCCAAAGCAAGCAACATGTTACTTAAAAACTATACTTCATGAGAATATTATAATTAGAAGCTATCTTCTGCACACTTCAGAATAGTCCTTGCATTTATAAACTTATATTACAATATTAGGTAGAAGAATGGTGACTGTTAGTTTCATAACTATTTCATATGTTTTACTCTTTAAGGCTCATTAACTCAAGAAGGGATTAAATACATTTAGATAATAGTAGAACATAACTGCTGCTGATTTGATGTGTGTGCAGATGATACACAGATTTATTAGGATTACTCAAAAGTTTTCTTCAAATTTTCAGTAGTAGACTGCTATGCTAACTGGAAGGTGATAGTAATGATGCTGAAATTCTATGAATCAGCTATGAAGCAGAATTTCAGGGGAGAGTATTTGCTAGGGACTTCATTTCTAAGACGCATATCAAGAATATTGAACTATAACACCAAATGATGGAGGACTCAGCGTCACATTTTGTTTGTTTTATGCAAGTCCTGGGACTTGAACCCAGGGCCTGGGAACTGTCCTTAAATGTCTTTTTTTTGCTTCAGGCTAGTGTTCTACCACTTGATCCACAGCTCCACTTCCAGATTTTTGGTAATGAACTGTAAATCAGAATATCATGCAATTTGTTTGGGCTGGATTCAAACCTGATTCTGTGTAGATAGGATTCCAAGTGTGAGCGCACAGAGCCTGGCTAGTATCATTCATCATTCAAGTCATGGGACTCCAATTCTGCACCTGGGTCTTGTCACTGAGCTTTTCAGCTCAAGACTACTGCCCTATCCCTTGAGCCATAAGGCCACTTCTGGGTTTCTGGTGGTTAATTGGAGATAAGAGTCACATGGACTTCAGTGCCCAGGCTGACTTTGAACTGCTATCCTTGGATCCCAGCCTCTTGAGTAGCTACATTTACAAGTGTGAGCCACCATACCGGGCTAAATTATTTTTTAAGTTAATTTTTTTGTTAAGTCATTATATAGATGGCATATGGTTACATAAGTAATGAACACATTTCTTAAGAAAATTGTTAACCCCTCCCTCATTTTTCTCTGTTTTCCTTCCCTCAGCCCCGTCTCCACCCAGATTGTTCAGTTCATTTCCGTTTAGTGTCTTCCAAATATCACTGTTCAATTGGTTTACCCTTTTTCCTTGTTTTTTTTTACCATTTAATTATACCCTCTCCATTCCCCAAATCACATAAACCTATGTACAAGACACAGGGTACCCGAATTCAACACAGTGACTACAGAGAATAAAACTAAAGGGAAAAGAAGAAAAGAGGTAAAAAGCAAAGAAAATGAAAGAACATCATACAGTACCTTAGAAGCAACAACACTGAAAAAACAAAACATGAAACCTTGGGCTGAAAATGTAGCTTGCCTAGCATGTATGAAACCCTGGATTCCATTCCTCAGCCCCACATAAACAAAAACTGGAAGTGCCACTGTGACTCAGCTGGTAGATTTCTAACGTTCAGCACAGAGTGTCTCCAAGTGACAAAAATCTGTCACATTTAAGTCAGGCTTCAAAATTTTGCTAGGAACCAGTCACGTGATTTGGAAGAAAGTCCAATTTTCAAAAAATCACTAGCCAGGCGTTGGGGGGTCATAATTGTCATTCTACTAGCCAGGGAGAAGGTGATTCAAAGCCTTTGCAAGCAAAAAAACGAAAACAAAAAAAAACTGTAAGATTCTTCTCTCCACTTATCCACCCAAAAACTAAGTGGAGTTGTGGCTAAAACTGGTACAGCATTAGCCTTGAGGAAAAAGAACTAAGAGACCTTGCCCAGGTCCAAAGGTCAAGATCCCCACCAAGAAAGAAAAAAAAAAGGAGTCCAGATACCTTAGTTTCAAAAGTATATCTGGGTATCTTAGTAGATTTTTCTGTTCTTTCCTCATTCATCTCATGGAACCACATAATCTTGATCCTGATCTGACTAAGAGCCTGCATTGTGCTTAATAAATTCATTCCACATATTCCAGTAGAATCTGGACAGCTAACAGCCACTTTCCAATGCTTTATTCTACGTTTAGGCCAGTATGTCTTCATACCATCTACACAGTCAGCTATATCATCTTTCCAGAAGTAGCATTGAGTGTAGAACACTCAGAACTAAAATAATTGCATAAAGATGTAATAAAACCCCTTGATTCATTAAGAAAATTTCTGTACCACTTAGAGCAAGTACATTAGTGGTATTTACCTCTAGCCTCTTTTTTAAAAAATATATTAACATTGAATTTTACATCATATTTCAAATGTCATGTTTAACCAACAAGTATTCAAGAAGGCCATCGCTATACAATCACTGGCACATAAATTTTAGAATATAGTAAAAATTAAGCTGAGTCTTTGTATGTCATAGATACAGATTAGTCTATAATAAACCACATGTCTATAGAGTGTATAGTCTATCCTAGATTTTTATGTCTATGTAGTTATGTTTATATCTCCAAAATTATGTCCAGAACTTTGGGTATCAACTATTCAATCATCGCTCTACTACTGTTTGAAACTAATATCCATATATTAAGGATACCATGTACCTTTTGTTCCTTGGTCTTGACTTATCTCACTCAACAGGATTCACTTTAATTTCATCCACCACCCCAAAAATGCCATTATTATTTTTTTCTGTGCAGATCTTTTTTTATGTATTTGTTTTTATTGTAATTTATAGAAAGGTTACATTATATTCACCCGATAGAAGGTGCATTACTTCTCAAACTTTGATACCCCATGTAATGATATGGTCCCCATTTCCCTTCCCCTACCCCCACTCATGTTCATTTCCCCCCTTCCCTATCCAATTTCAAATAACCAATTAGGCACATATGAAATATATCAGAAAACAAGGTATAATATTGTAACAATATGATATAACCAAGGGATAGCAAAAGAGATAAGAGATCACATAGTTCATTAAGGACAACAATCACTCATTATATGAGTTTTGTTTCTTTACCTTGGAGGTCCTTACATTTAGTGTCATACTATTTGTGACGATGTCTCTAGATTTTGTTCTGTTGTAAATCTCTGGTAGCAGAGCCCTAGGTTTCTACTGAATTTGACAAATGAAGGACACTCTTGTGCCTATGTTCCTTTGAGTTTCGCTTACTTCACTTAATATGATTTTTTTCCTTTTCATCCACTTCCCCGAGAATGCCATTATTTTATCTTGTCGGTTGGCTATGTATCATTCCATTGTGTGTGTGTGTGTGTGTGTGTGTGTGTGTGTGTGTGTGTATGTGTATGTGTGTGTGTGCGTGCGTGTATCACATTTTTTGTAGTAGGGCATCTGGTTGTTTCCATCATCCAGCCTCATTTTCTACAGATATTTTTATAGTCTCTTTTTTATTTTCAGGGTAATGTATAGAGGGGTTACGATTACATTTACAGTTAGTGGACTGCATTACTTCTCACACATTTATTCCACTCCACATGTTTTTGTCCCCAGTTCCCTCTCCCCTCCCCTTCCCAATCATCTTGTTTCCCCCCTTCCCTTTCCTATTTGACATAAACAAATAAACATATATACAATATGCCAGGGAAAAAACCAGATACAGTAACAATCTGACATTAACCAAAGGGCAAAATAAGAGATGAGAAATAACATAGTAGATTAAGGACAAAAATCACACAAGATTAAGAGCAACGATGACACAAGATATAGCTCTTGTTCCCATATCCTAGAGATCCTTTCATTTAGTCTCATCCTATATGACCTTATATACCTAGGTTTTTGAGTTATTGTAATCCTCTGCTAGGAGAGTCCTAGATGTGAACTAATTATTACAAATGAGGGAAACCATTGAGCTTATGTTTCTTTGGGTCTGGCTTGCTTCACTTAATATGAATTTTTCCAAGTCTTCCCATTTCCTCACAAATGGGGCGATGTCATTCATTCTGATGGCAGCATAGCATTCCATTGTGTATAAGTAACACATCTTCTTGATTCAGTCATCTACTGAGTGGCATCTGGGATGGTTTCATATCTTTGCTATGGTAAATAGTGCTACAATGAGCATCATTGTGCTAGTGGCTTTAGTATGTCCTTTTTTCTGGACAATTGGGTATGTGCCAAGTAGTGGATTTGCTGGATCATAGGGGAGCTCTATGTTCAGTCTTTTGAGGAACCACCACACTGCTTTCCCTAGTGGTTGAACGAGTTTACACTCACATCAACAGTGTAGGTGTGATCCCCCCTGTTCACTTCCCCACCAGTATCTCTTATTAGATTTTTTGATAATGGCCATTCTGACTGGAGTCAGGTGGAATCTCAAAGTTGTTTTGATTTTCATTTCCCTTATTGCTAGAGATATGGAGCATTTCTTCATGTGTCTAAAGCCCATTTTAATTTTTTCTTCAGAGAATACTCTTTTAAGTCTTTAGCCCACCTTTTAATAGGATGGTTGTTTCATTGAAGATTTGTTTGGGAGAGATTCATTTTTTTCAGCTATAGATATATTTTAGATAACTACATATATTTTTGTAGAAAAAAGAATGGAAGCCATCATGCTGGCTCACAACATAATTTCAGCTACTTAGGAGGCTCAGGGCTTAGGATCACAGGTCAAAGCCAACCAGGGCCCTACAGTGTGTGAGATCAAACTCTGTGAACATACAATGACTGTAAGAGGAATCTCACTGCCTGGGAATGTAGCCTAATGGTAGAGTGCTCACCTAGAATGCATGAAGACCTAGGTTCTATTCACCGGTACTGCATACTCAGAAAAAAGCTAGAAGTGGCGCTGTATCTCAAGAGGCAGAGCACTCACCTTGGGCAAGCGAGTCCAGTGAAAATGTCTAGGCCTGAGTCCAAGCCCTAGGACTGGGAAAAAGAAAAAAAAAGAGCAATCTTACTTAAGTAACAAGGAATGTACACTATTTTTATTTTTTTTTGTTTAAACACTAAAATGTATTTATATGAGATGAATCATTCCACCTAAAAACAAAATCTTCATTTTAGTTTACTTTTCATACATTTTTCATTGACAAAATTGTGGTATACATGTGTGTGAATATTTACATGTGCATATATGTACATTATATATACATATATATATATATACAGCTCCAGGCAATCAAAATAAATGGGTACTTTTTCAGTGACAATAATAAAAATCTTTTAGAAATTTTAAGAGAAAATTATACATAACAAATTTACACTAGACTTACTCCATTTACTCATCCCTTTTTATTGTGTGCCAGTCCTGGGGTTTGAATTCAGAGCCTGACCACAGAGCCTGAGCACTGTCCTTAGGCTTTCTCAAGGCTTATGCTATACCACTAGAGTGACAGAACCATTTTCTGTTTTTCTTTTTTTTTTGCAATTTTTTTATTGTAATTAGCAAAAGGGTTACATGATATTTGCCAGATAGAAGGTGCATTAATTCACATACATTGATAGCCTTTCACATGTCTTTGTACCCGTTTCAATCCCCCCCCACACCCCCCACCTGTCTTGATTTTCCCCCCTTCCCTATCAAATTTCAAATATCCAAATACAAATAAATTCAATATATCAGATAACAAAGTGAGATACTATACCAATATGAGATAACCAAGGGACAGCAAAGGAGATGAGAGACAACATAGTACATTCAGGACAAAAATCATTCATTATATGGCTTTTGTTTCACTATCCTGGAGGTCCTTTCAATTAGTTTCACATTATATGTCCTTATGTATCAAGATTTTGCTCTATTGCAAGTCTCTGCTAGTAGAGCCCAAGGTTTCTACTGATTATGACGAATGAGGGAAACCATTGAGCCTAAGTTCCTTTGAGTCTGGCTTACTTCACTTAATATGATTTGTTCTAAGTCTTTTCATTTCCTAACAAATGGGGCGATGTCATTCTTTCCGACAGCAGCATAGAATTCCATTGTGTACAAATACCACAATTTGTTGATCCACTCATCAACTGAGGGACATATGGGTTGGTTGCATATCTTTGGTATGGTGAATAGTGCTGCAATGAAATTGGTTGTGCTAGTGGGTTTAGTATGTCCTTGTTTCTGCGTGGTTGGGTAAATGCCAAGTAGTGGAATTGCTGGGTCATAGGGGAGTTCTATTTTTAGCCTTTTGAGGCACTGCCACACTGCTTTCCACAAGGGTTGAAAGAGTTTGCACTCCCACCAACAGTGTAGTAGTGATCCCTCCTGGCCTCATCCCCTCCAGGATCTGTTGTCCTTCGTTTTCCTGATCCTGGCCATGCTAGCAGAGGCAATCCAAAATTTCATATGGAATAATAAAAGACCACGTATAGCAAAAACACTTCTTAGCAGAAAGAACAGCGCTGGAGGAATTTCAATTCCAAACTTTAGACTCTATTACAGAGCTATAATCCTCAAAACAGCTTGGTACTGGCACAAGAACAGGCCTGAAGACCAATGGAATAGAACTGAGGACCCAGATATTAAACCTATGGCCACCTAATCTTTGACAAGGGAGCCAAAAAAATAGAATGGAAGAAAGACAGCCTCATCAACACGTTGTGCTGGCAGAACTGGTTAAGCACCTGCAGAAAACTAAAGTTGGATCCTTCTTTGTCACCTTGCACTAGAATTAACTCCAAATGGATCAAAGATCTGGAGGTAAAACTGACACACTGAAAAGTTTACAGGAAGGAATAGGAGATACACTAGGCCTCCTTGGCACAGGTCGAAACTTTCTTAATAAGGACCAAGAATCACAACAAATCAGAGAAAGGCTGGATAAGTGGGACTGCATTAAACTGCAGAGCTTTTGTATGGCAAAGGACATAGCTAGTAAACTAAGCAGGAAGCCTACAGAATGGGGGAAGATCTTCACCAACCAAACAACGGACAAAGGCCTCATATCTAAAATATATCAACAACTTAAAAAATTGAATCACTCCAAAACTAACCTCCAAAGTAACAACCATCCCATTAAAAAATGGGCCAAAGACTTAAAGAGAGTCTTGTCTGAAGAAGAAACAAAAATGGCCTATAGACACATGAAGAAATGCTCAACATCTCTGGTCATAAAAGAAATGCAATTCAAAACAACTCTAAGATTGTACCCTATATTTATACAGACTGAAAAATTCATTAAGAAATTAGAAAATATGTATAAAGTGCATTATTTCTTTTTTGTGTTGGCACTGGGTCTTCAACTGAGTGCTTCAGCTCTATCCCTGACCTTTTCTGCTCAAGGCTAGCACTCCACCAGTGCAGCCCCAAATCCACAGAGACAGAAAAAGTGAAATGTTTCCTGATCCCCATAGAGAAGAGAGTCAGCAGAACCACTGTAGTCTGCAGGCTTCTTTGTGAGTTTTGTTTGCTTGTTTGATTTTTGTCAATTGTGCGGCTTGAACTCTGGGCCTGGGCACTGTCCCTGAGCTCTTCAGCTCAAGGCTAGTGCTTTAATCTGTGAGCCACAGTGCCACTTCTGGTTTTTCTGGCAGTTGACTTGGTACTTTGGCTGGCTATAAACTTTGATTCTCAGATATTAGCCTCCTGAGTAGCTAAGATTATAGGTGTGAGGTACCATCACCAGGCTGCTGCTCTGTTACTATGCAGGTTCTGGATCAAGAACTTCAAGTTCTTACTTCAATTTTTTCTTCTCTTGCCTGATACTCTGCCATTTGAACGAAGCCCCAGTTCCTGGTTTTTGTTGGTTAATGAGAGATCTTATGATTTTCTAATATTCAGAGCAATGATTATAAAACCCAGCATTTTACTTACTTGAATAAATTAAGAGACAGGACCTAGTGAGATGGAAAACAAAATTTTTTTTCAAGTTGCTATCCTGTTCTAATGCATAAGTCTGGCTATTTTGCTTACACACAAATATGTATTTTTACCAGTTTCTACTCTATTTTTGCTTAGCTTAAAACCACCACTGCCATTTCATAGATTTTGTTGTTGTTGTTTGCGGTGCTTGAACTCTGTGCCTGGGCTGTTCCTCAGATCTTCAGTTCAATGCCAGTGCTCTACTACTTTTGATTTGGCCAGTCCTGGGCTTGAACTCAGGGACTGAGCACTGTCCTTATATTTTCTCAAGGCTAGGGCTCTACCACTTCAGCCTCAGCACCACTTCCAGCATTTTTCTATGTATGTGGTATTGAGGAATTGTACCCAGGTCTTGTGCATGCTAGGCAAGCACTCTACAACTAGGCCAAACTCCCAGCCCAAAATTATTCATCATTACTATTAGCTATCTTCTTTTTTTATTATTGATTTGTCATGGTGCTTGGACTTAGGGCCTGGACACTGTCCCTGAGCTCTTCAGCTCAAGGCTAGTGCTCTTCCTCTACAGCTCCATTTTTGGTGTCTGGTAGTTAATTGGTGATGTAAGTCTCACAAACATACGTGTGCAGGCTGGCTTTGGGCTTTGAAACAAGATCCTCCAATCTCAGCCTCCATAGTAGCTAGAATTATATGCTTCAGCCAGCAGTGCCTGACTGTTTGATGTCTCTGTCTCTGTCTCTCTGTCTCTGCCTGTCTCCGTCTGTCTGCCTGTCTGTCTGTCTCTCTCTCTCTCTCTCTCTCTCTCTCTCTCTCTCTCTCTCTCTCTCTCTCTCTCTCTCTCTCTCTCTCTCTTTGGTTGTAAGACTTTAATTGTGCACCTGCGCAGTGTCCCTGGGATCTTCAGCTCAAGGCTACAACCTTAAACACCTTGAGCCACAGTGTCACTTCTGGTTTTCTGGTGCTTAAGTGGAAGTAACAGTTTCATGGACTTTAGTGTCTGGCCTGGCTTTGAACTGTGATCCTCAGAACCCAACCTTCTGAGATCATTGCCAGGTTTTTTTTGGTGTAAGTGGTACAGAGTAATTGAACACAGGGCTTTGTGCATACTAGGCAAGCATACTACCACTAGTGTGCACTCCAGCCTTAGATAAGGGCTTTCTTTTTCGTTTTCTTTTTTTCACTCATGGGGCTTGAACTCTGGGCCTGGATGTTTACCTTAAGCTCTTCAGCTCAAGGCAAGAGCTCTACCACTTGAGGCACATTGTCATTTTGAATTTTCTTGGTGGCACACACCCTGGACTGGCAAAAAAGAAGTAGGGTTAGATAAAACAGATTTATTTCCAATTGTGTTGAAAATGGTATGATTTCTTGTTTGGCTAGTCCTGGGGCTTGAACTGAGGGACCAGGAACTGTCCTTGGCAACATTGGTTCAAGGGTGGCACTCTGACACCTGAGCCACAGAGCCCCATCTGCTTTTTCTGTGTATGCAGTGCTGAGGAATTGAATCAAGGCCTTCTTGTATACTAGGCGAGCACTCTACAACTAGGCCACATTCAAAGCCAAAGTAGATTTTTGATGCTATTGTGGAGTTTTAATTTTCTTAAATATTTGTACAAAGCACAATGGATATATAAACAGACTTGAACTCACAGAACAGAGTCCCACATAATATTACAGTTACTCTGGCACTTCTCCCGATTGACAAAACACATTTCCAGGCATCTGCTCTGTCCTTAAGCTTTGGTAGCTGACTTCTCTTTCCATGGAGGCCTGGCCTGGATTCCTGGTGATTCCATGCATTACATAGTTCCCTGTATATCCAGTAAGATTGTCGTCTATGGGACCAGACCTGTCTGGTTTTTGGCCCACCCAGGACCTAGGTGTCTGAGGTCTCACATTCTAAGTGGAAAATAAAAGACAGTATAATAAGGACTGAAGAACTGCACACCATAATATTAACAATGAGAGTTTAATAGTTAGCAAAGTAAATACAATGAATACTTGACAAGAATCATGAGAGCAAGATAAAGAGATGTCTTTTTAGGAAGGGGACAGGGAAGCTCTAAATCCAGACTGGCCTCCAAGTTGCCTTAAGACAGTAATTCTACTTCAGAGTCCTCAGAAGGGTCTCCTTCCTCATGAGAAACAGAATGTCCTTCCTGAGTTAAGAGGGGGATGGATTCTGGTTTGTCGAATGGAGACTGAGTCTCTTTTAGTGAGATGGATGGGTCTGGATATTCTGTGAGGATGGATTCATTTTCCTCCAATGAATCCAGTATTGAGAGTACACTTGCTGCTTCCCATGGGGACATTTTCCATGAGCCCAGCGTGTGCCCCTTCAGCTTGCACAATAAGTGGAGTGTTACTCTGACTCAGATGGACTGACTCTGGGTGGAGTGTGAAAGGAAACGGAAGGAAATCTGGCTGCTCTTTTTCTTCCTCCATAGTATCTGCAGGTTCAACTGTGCACACATGGGGTTCAGAGCAAAAGGTATATCCACAGGACTCTAAACCTGTTTGGTAATTTCTACAGAAGGCCCATGCTTTCTGGAGTGCAGTGATGATTCTCAGTCTCCATCAGTCACCAGCTCCATTGGTGGGTTTTTCATCTGGAGTTCAGGATAAGCTCTTCCATGATGACCCAAACCTAAGAATGGAAATAGGTAAAGAGTGGACAGGGTGGACTCTGCAAGTTGAAGTGTCACTCAACTTCCATGAGGATCTAATGGAGGAACCTGTAGAACTGGAGTTTGGACTGAACTCTGAGGAGGTGTAGGGTCTTTCTAATGAGTGCTTATTTCCGAGTCCTTTCAGAGGACAGACATTACCTGGCTGACACCACCCATAAAGAGCATTTTGCCAAGCTCTGTAGAAGTAAGGGCCAACCAATATCTAGACCACATGGGCTTCCTACTCACAGGCTCTGAGGCACCCACACCAGGACTTCTACTTTTTCTTGGTCTTACTGGTCGCACATTCCTCCAGCTGGTCAAAAAGTATGTGTTTAGAAGAGCAGGTCCAAAGCCGGCATTTGGAGCCTCATATAGAGCTTGAGTTGTGTCAGGGTGTGGCAGTTCTTGAACTCGTAGAAATCACTGGGGTAGAAGTCCATTCACATCGTATAGATGGAACACATGATGCTGTGGGCACATTCGGTGCAAGGAAAGTGAGAGCCTTCTCTCTCCATCCTGAGCCTTCTACCAAAGCCCCATTCTTGCAGGACTCTAATGCCGTTGCTGTCCTGCAGAGATGTGCACTTATGTGCTGGGAGGGGGGTAAGAGACACTCGAGAACAGGATGACTTTTACACCCCACTTCCAGAAGCTTCTGAGAGAGGCCTCTATGCATCTGTCCAAAGTAAACGCACCTTAAATTAACTAAGTAAATGCTCTAAATAAATCAATAAGTGAATGCTCCAAATAAAGAACTAAATGCTCATTCCTCTAATCTTAGCCACCCAGCAGGCTGAGCTCTGAAGATCACAGTGGAAAGCCAGTCTAGTCAGTAAAAGTCTAAAGGCACTTGTCTTCAATTAGGCAGCAAAAAGCCAGAACTTGACCTATGACTCAAATGGTACAGTGCTAATTTTTGAACACCAAAGGGATGGCATTTAGACCTGGGGTCAGGTTCAAGTGGCAGCACTGGACCACACACCAAAATGTAAATGCTTTCAGGTTCTAACAGGCAAAGTTATCACAATCCCTCCCTGATGGCTCAAAAGTGATTCAGCCCCCAGCTTTTCCTCTGACTCCAGTATTTCACAGGCCTCATCCATTAGTACTGACACCTCATTTCTTACTGGGAAATGGGATTTCCTAGGATGTCACCTAGGTGAGGGCTGCAGTTGGGAGCCACTTACTCATGCCTGAAATCCAACTTCTCAGTAAGCACACTGTTCAGACTCTAGTAGCTTTTGAGGGAAATGTAATGGCATGGTGTCCCAGTCATAATAAAGTAGTTTGTGCACTTGCATCATGCTTAGCTCCCCTGTGAACACCGCAGTGAACCAAACAGGCTCAGAGAGGAGCCAAGTATTCCAAGACTTGGCCAGGAAGGGTGAGCAAACCTGGGTTTGGAGGGGGAACACTCACTTTTTCAAGAGAATTTCCAGCAACTACTACATTGTCCTCCACTATTTGAAATTGTGCAGGAAGTTTCCCACATAAAAGAGATCACCTTTCTGGTAGGCAGAGATCAGCTTTGTCAGCAGCATCTCCAACAGGCCTTCCTCCAGGATCCATAGGTTACAAGGCTCATTCAGAGTCTGAGCTGACTTACCATCACACTATGTTGGCAAAACAGTGGATATTTCAAATGTAGGAATGGGACCACACTTCACACTGAGGAATTGGAATAGAGTAGATTGGAAATGACACACTCTAATCAAAGTATAGTCACTTGAAAGCACTCAAGAAGGTTGTAGTGTGTGGGCAGGATGATGGGTTCAAATAGGTTTCCTCTCAATATACCGCATCTGAGTTGCCCTGGAGTTTCCTGGCTTTCTTCCTTGAGAAATGCCTCATATACTAGAATTTTGGCTTGGTATTTTTCCAGCATCTACTTCTTCAAGTGAGACATCCATATCTCTCATGCCTGAGATGCGAGCCTCCTGACCTTTGGCAACAGCACAGCAACGTCTTTCTGGTTCCTGAGCCACAGGCCAAGGGAGCTGGCTTGAGCTGGTTGTCACGTACAGTGGCTTAGTTACCAGGATTCCATTTTCTGTTCCATTGTGAGGGAGGTAGGGTCACCTTTCAAGGTCCAATGACCAAAGCTCCTTGCTCACAGAAGACCTCCCCAAAGACATACTGGAGGCTGAATCTCCCTTCCCACCTCACATATGGATGTAGTAAACAGCACACCTTTTTGTTCAAATCCCAAGTCATTAACTAGGCATAAGTGCTAGCCTGGTCTCAGGCTCAAGGTGCCTTTCTTAGGTAAGATCGAAACTTCACTGTCACTATTCCCCTTACCTTTTACAAGACATTTTGCTTCACAGTGCCTTCTCCGCTTGCTTTTTGCCTCTTGCACATTTTTTTGCTAGTCCTGGGACTTGACCTCAGAGCCTGACCATTGTTCTTAGGCTTTCTTTAGGCTATAGCTGTCCCACCAAGCCACAGCACCACTTGCAGCGTTTTCTATGTATATGGTACTGCAGAATCAAACCGGAGTCTTTTTGTGTGGTAGCCAAGCACTCTACAAATAGATGAAACACCCAGGCCATCTTGCACATATTTTTCACTTCAATCTACTAGGACGTTGTTAGGTTTATGGATCCAAATCTATTTTTCTTCCTGATGAATATCTGTGCTGTCATCTGTAAAAATGCAAGTGGGAAAATCACAGAAGCATTGGTGACATAAAAAGAAGTCTTACAGACATAGATAAGTGTTCATTCTTTGTAGGAGAAAGGATATTTTGATATGATAATGACTATTTATAAATACTTTATCGGGGTTTAGAGTTTGGCCCAGTGGTAGAGTGCTTGCCCAGCATCCATGAAAATCTAGGTTTGAGTCCTTAATATCACACAGATATAAAAATCCATATGGCAGTGTGGCTCAAGTGGCAGAGGGCTAGACTTGGGAAAAGCCAAGAGCAGTGCTCAGGCCCTGAGTTCAAGCCCCAGGAATGGCAGAAAAAAACAAAAGAAAAGAAAAGAAAAGAAATGTGCTTTTTACAAGTTATTCACTCACAGCATTTGCCTCTGAATTCTTCGCTTCTGCATCTTCTGACTTATCCCTTTCCCTCAATGTAGACAAGAAAAACAGATTTTATTACTTGCTATCCTGTTGTCCAATCTTTGGATATTAATTCAAAATACAATATTGAATGAGATATTGTGTGTGTGCATGTGTGTGTTTATCTGCCAATGTGTGCATGCACACATGTGTACAGGGTTTAGGGCTTACTCATAGGGCCTGTGTGATAACCCTCAGCATCTTTTCCTCAAAGGTATTGGTCTTTCACTTCTACCTTATTATAGCTAATTGGAGTTCAGAGATTCACTCAATTTCTTGCCCTGTGCATTGGAACCCAGTGCTGGGTTCTCATATTGTTAATTGTAGCTATAGAGAAGGCTGAGGTCTGGGGATCCTCGTTAGAATCCAGCCCCTGAAAGAAATTCACTGATAGAAATCTTTATCTTCAGTTAAGCACGAATAAATAAGGCAAAAGTGGAACTGTGGCTCAGTTCCTCTTGTACCAGCCATGAGAAAATTAGTAATTGGCAGCACCTGGTCCCTGAGAGAAATCCTTAGCACTGGTTCAAAAAAAGAAAGAAAATAATGAAAAAAATTAAAACTTGCTGAGGAATCCATAAGGATAAACGTGCCTGTGAATAATCTTGTCATTTCAGATTCCCTCAAGAGCTTATGTCTCTCTATATTTTATCAAGTTTTTTTAAAGATATTTACATATTTTCTATCTTTCTTAAACAGAGATAGCCATCCACAAAACACAAACACAAACTCTCACACAGTATATCACCCACCCATAAGTGTCTGGCTATGTATATATGTATAGTCATATGTATTGATTTGTCTCTCTATACTAATATATAAATGCATAAACATATGTATTTAGACAAACAGGAAACATACATAGATAAGTCTCAGGCATTTCCAGATTTTGTGCAAGTCTTCTGAGTGCAACTTACCATTGTATTGTTTGTCAAGATAGAGTCCCTTTAACTTTTGGCCAGCTTCTTGTCCTTTGATACTTTTTTCTGCCAGTCCTGGGTTTTGAACGCTAGGCCTGGATGCTGTCACTGAGCTTGAGCTTCTTGCATTCAGTAGTTTATTGCAGATCAGAGTCTCATGGAGTTTCTGTCCTGGGCTGGCTTTGAATTGGGATCCTCAGATCTCAAACTGCTGAGTAGCTTGGATAACAGTCTTGAGCAACCAGTACCTGGTTCCTTTGCCTCTTTTACCATTTTTTTGGCCCCACCACAGCCATGGTTTCTACCTTCCTATGTTCTCTCCTCCTGCCCCCAGACAGGGGTCTGACAGTTGCTTTCCACCCACTTATTCATGTTCTCCTCTGTATTGGCTGACAGCTAAGACATGCACTCACTTATCTGGATGCCAAACACAAAGCCATGTGATTGTTTCTCAGTCTGGAACATCCTATCAGTTTTATAGCACCACAGAGTGTCAGGTTGGTGCTCCTCCAGGGCTTCTTAAATTGTTCTCATATTAATCCACAACACGTTTGTCATCATTTGTCCAGCTAATTCATGGACTAAACCAGCATTCCCTACAAACATAGATCCCAATACCATGAGGATACTCAAGGGTGCATTAGAAGTGTAACCTGCAGGTGGATGTGAGCCTGTCTAATTTGAAGGGGATTTCTCCACCACAGGAAATGGAATACAAATTTAGAATCTGCTTTCATGAGGTGACAATCTCTGGCAGATGTTCTTATCAAATGTGGCACTGCCTAATTCCAGCTTAAAACATGGGTTGATGACCCAGCATACCAGAGAATGTATTCACCCAGGCCCAACATATAGGCTGGGACCCTGAAATTTCAGGTAGCATTTGGCTTTGAAGGTCATGAGATCTTAGTCTACAAATGATGAGCCCCCTCCCGTGAGTCACAGCAAACGGAGCCAAAGTGCAACCCAGTTAAGCACCAGATCAAGCTTCCTTTCTTCAGTAGGGTATGGTTTGAAAACTGTGCATAGCTTCTGTTTGAAGCCAGTCCAGAAAGGAAATTCCATGAAATTCTCATTTCCAGTTAATTGCCAAGAAAAAGCCAAAGATAGAGATGAAGCTCAAGAGAGGTAGAGAGCCATCTGAAAAGAATGGTTACACCCTGCAACATCCTCATTATCTGATCTTGAAAACATCTCTGCGTGCATCCCAACATGCAGCCAGCATCTGGGGGTGACAGTGACCCCTGCGCCCATTGGCAATCTGCACTGTCTCTGACATCTGTAATGTGAACCTCATTCTGTTGGGTTTGTGAAGCGGTGTCAACCCTGCAGAAGGAACCAACTGTGCCCTAACTCCCTCTGTCCCCTGGGGCCCCTAGCATTCCCCCATCTGCACCCCTCCTGTGGCTTCTGATCCTAGGAAGCCCTCCTGCCCTGTCCAACACTCACATGAAGTGCATATTTCTTCTCCTGGGGCAACTTCTCCACAGAGAATACATGACATGCCCACTCTCCAGGCACGGGGAGATCCTGCCAAAGAAGCAAATCAGTGATAAGGACATAAAGTGATGAATAGAATTTTAGATCCTGATGGTAGACAGTCTGCAAAATCCAAGGGAGAATGGAATTGGTGGGGACCAGGGATCAGGATGTGGGCATGGAGCTTCCCTGCCAAAGGGGTGGGGGAAGTCACAGGCTGGGGGATGCACAGGATGATCCATGGGCCCTGTGCAGTTACTGGGTCACCCCCTCTGCATCTCAGCCTTTGGCTTTGAGCTCTGTGATCGTCAAGATGTGCACAGTCTGTACTCTGGCTGGCAGAAGAAAGGACCCTGGGAAGACAATTGTAGACCCTTTGTGAGTGTAGGAAGGGGTAGGCTGGACACACAGTCCAAGAGGAGCTAAAACTGGAGTCGAGTGGTGTGCAAGGAGTGAGTGTGAGGGTTGTGGGCAGTCACAGTCACGGCAGAGGTGTCTCTGTCTGTGGGGTGAGTGCCTCCCTGCAGGCACAGCACTGGAGATATCAGAGATCCACATGAAAAGGAAAAGCTGGAAATGGCACAATGGTTCAAATGGTAGAGCATCAACCTTGAGCAAAAGAGCTCAGGGACAGGACCCAGGACCTGAGTTCAAGCCTCATGACTATAAAAGAAAAAGAACCAGGACTATGACAGGGAACCTGATACTCTCTTGGTCTAATCAGACACAAGAAGAGGCCGGGATATGCTGTGGAAAAACACAGAGAACATCTTCCCCCAGCTCATCCTGTCCTGCATGCAGGGACAGCCATGTAACTAGGGCTACGGTGAGATCATCTTCATCCTGTGCTGCCATCTGAATTGTAGGCCTCTGTCCTGGCATGGGGTGTCCTGATGGCTGAGCAGGTGCCCTAACCCTAGATGGAGAGCAGCCACTGACTGTGGTAGCTAAGGAGAGATCTGTTCCATAGCTATCAGGCCACCCAGCATGGGAGCCATAACCACCCCTCCCCCAGGTAGAGGCCAATGGTTCTCCAGGTGCTACTAACATTGCCCCACCCCTAGCTCTGGGTACACGTGACATTCCCTCCACAAGGAGCAGGACAAAGTGAGGGATCAGAAAGCTGCCTATGGGCTTCAGATGATGGCCAGGTTGGCACTACAGATGGCCTCACTCTGTCACCACCTTCCCCTGCCTCCATCTTTCCTCCATCATGCCTCTCTACCTCCCACCCATTAAACTTGGAAACCAATGAACTGGGCTCTCATCATTCCTCTCATCTCTTCACCCACCTTGCCATGCGTCCATCCCTCTGTCACTTCCACCCCACACACATCCCACCACCAGCCACCCTGTAGCTTATGAGGATCCCAGAGGAAGCTCTTGGTGAAGGGCTTGTGACCACAAAACAGTTACTATCACCCGCTCCGGCCTGATCCACCACAGAATAAGAACAGCCAAGCAGGCACACACTGCAGCAGAGTTGCTCTGCTGCCACCCTGATTTCTTCATGGCCAGGACTTGGCTCTCCTCAGCCTCTCAGCTCAGTAACCAGAACTTTGTGCTTTCACAGAGCCATGGCTTCCAGTCTCCATGGACACAATGACATCAAGGTGATGCCAACTTCCCCATCTCTATATACTTCTAACTATGGGATGGGAGCTGAGGTTCTCTTCTGTGACTCCATCCGCTAAGAGGCTCATGCAGATTTCTATCCTTTGCTCATCATGGTGACTCTTTGGTTAACAAGTCACTGCTGGGCTTCCAGTTCACCACATATAGAACCCATACTCCAACACTTTTCTTAGAAGGACTGATGACTTTTAAATATTCTCTAGTTTTAAATTTCTAATTCCTTCTCTCTTTCATTTATATATTTCCCTTCCTCACATACTTCCCTTTTTTTTACCTTCCTTCTTTCATTCCTGGCCTTGAACTCAAGACCTGGAGCTTTTTCTTAGCTTTTCTTTGCTCAAGGTAGCACTCTAGCTTTTGAGCCACAGCTCTACTTCAATGTTTGTTCTTGCTCTAAACTGGGAGTAAGAGTCTCATGCATTCTTCCCTTTACTGGGTTGGTTTTAAACCACAATACTAAGATCAGGATCCTGAATATGCCTCGGATTACAGGTATTATCTAATCAAAACAAATTCCTGATTTCTTTTTTAGACATAATTAGTTCTTTCAGGTGAGCCACCAGCCACTCATGCCAGAGCATTGCAGGATCCCAGCATTCATCTTGTCTCCAGTCTTATTCCATCCATCTCACAATGGTCATCTAAAACACCCTGCTGCATGCCTGAAGTCGCAAGGAACGTTCTCAACGCCATGAGAAGCCCCCTTAAGCTCTGCCTCAGATATGCCCAGCCCCCATCCCACTTCCACATGAGCATTTGTTTAGGAGAAATTTCCTGAGTACATCATCATCTTTTCCTCACCATTCAAATTTCATCTTTGGAGTCATTTCTCCCAGAAAAGGGGAACATGATCCATGGTTTGATAGCAGCTCCAGCTTCATAGTCCCAGTCACCAACACCCCCCCATTACCCTGCCAGACACCTGAATTCAAGAACAATGTTTTCACTACCCCTGACTCTTATCAAATGTTTTAACTTATACAGTGCATTAAAATAATTTTACTAAATGGAATAAACACATGGCATCAAGCTTCAGAATCTTTGCACCTGAACTTTTAGTGAATAACAGACACACCAGCATTTCTGTAGCCAACAGAAATTTTAGCTTTGAGATTTCAGCATACCTTGTATCCAAGTTTGGATGTGCTAACACTGCCCTTAATGGGGCACTTCAATCACACAATCCCACAACAATCAATGTCATTTGACATTCACTTGTAGGTGGTGCTAGGAAAAAGACTGATGTGCCAACTCCATGCTGGCTTGACCTATGCCATCTTCAAACCTGGAGCAAGTGGGGCTCCTCTCTCCATGACACCTTTTGTGTACTTCCCCAGGAAGACCTTTACATTGAGACAAAATTATGAAGGCTATCTCTACCAGCAAACATTCCAGTGAGATGTGCCTACATGAATAAAGTTAAAATCTCACTAAAGTGAGGTTGTTGGCAGTACTGGAGCCTGAACTCAGGGCCTGGGCACTAAGCATTTGTACTCAAGACTAGCCCCTTACCACTTGAGCCCAAACTCCATTCCCAGCTGTTTTTATTTTTGGTAGTAAGAATCTATCAGACTTTCCTGTTCTATTTGACTTGGAACTTCCATACTCAGATCTCAGCCTCCGGACCAGCCTGGATTAAAAGTGTGGATCAGCCATGCCCCACACCTGAGGACTTCTGCCAGCACATTTTTTCCCCAAAATTGGAAGAGGAAGATGAGGGAGGGTTGGGCTCATCCTGCCCTGCATATGAAGGAGAGCATCAGCGCCTGAACTTCATTCCCTGTTGTAGGCTGCTGGAGGAAAAGGAAGCAAATAGGCACAGGCTGGCAGCAGATGCCACAGAACAACTTGTGACCAAGACTCCCAGAGCAGGCCTCAGAATCGATGACAGAGTTGGATCTACCCAGTAACAGAGGCAGTGGTGACACCTGAAACTGCGCGTTTGAGCCTTTGCTGCTAGTAAACAGGGCCACCTATGTCTCAATGAGAAAGGTGAGATTTTGGTGGAGAAGGTGAGATTAAACATTATGTATCATGCAAGAAATCAGACTATAAGGGGTCTTTTATTATTCCAAGTGAAATTTTGGATTTCCTCTTCTGTTTCTTTAAAGAATGACATTGGGATATTGATGAATATTGCACTGAATTTGTAGATAGTCCTTATCAAGATTGCCATGTTTACAATATTACTTCTTCCAAAGCAGGAGCATAGGATTTTGCATTTCCTCAGTTCTGCGTTAATTTCCTTCTCCAGGATTTTATAGTTGCATCAAAAAGGTGCTTTACATTCTAAGTTAATTCCTAGGTATTTTATTTTCTTTGATAGCAAAATGGGTTGCTATCCTGATTCTTGCCTCATTCCTCTCATTTGTTGGCATATAGGAAGGCAGTTGACATTGAGGGTTAATTTTATACCCTGCTACCTTACCAAAGTTTTATATCAGCTCAAGCAGCTTCGGAGTAGAGTCTATAGGGTTCTTTAAATACAGAATCATGTCATCTGTAAGGAGAGAAAGTTTCAGTTCCTCTTTCCCTTTTCCTCCTCACTCCAGTTAGAATGGCCAAGATCCAGAAATCTAATAACGTATGCTGGAGGGGATGTGGCCAGGAGGGATCACTACTACACTGCTGGTGGGATTGCAAACTCGTTCAACCACTATGGAAAGCACTATGGCAGTATCCCAGAAAGACTAAACATAGAGCTCCCCTGTGATCCAGCAATTTCACTACTTGCCAATGGTCCAGATAGGACATACTAAATTCACTAGAACAATAACATTTATCACAGCACTATTTACTATAGCAAAGGTAAGGAACCAACCCAGATGCCCGTCAGTTGATGAGTAGATCAAATATTGTATTTTTACACAATGGAATTGTGTGCTTCTGTCAGAAAGAATGACATAGACGAATTTGTAAGGAAATAGAAAGACTGTGAAGTTTAGAAATTAGTTTCTGTCTCCTTCTCTCTCTCCTTCTCTATCTCTGTAAAATTTAGAAGTTCCTGTTTCTCTCTCTTTCTCTCTCTCTCTCTCTCTCTCTCTCTCTCTCTCTCTCTCTCTCTCTCTCTCTCTCTCTCTCTCTCTCTCTCTCTCTCTCTCTCTCTCTCTCTCTCTCTCTCTCTCTCTCTCTCTCTCTCTCTCTCTCTCTCCAATCCTTAGGCTTGAACTCAGGGCCTGAGCTACTTTTGCTCAAGGTTAGCACTCTACCATTTGAACCACAGTGCTGCTTCTGGCTTGCTCTTTTCACGTATTAATGAGGAATCTAACCCAGGCCTTCATCCTTGATAGGTTAGCACTCTACCACTAAGCCAAACAGTCAGCTTTTAGAGGTTTCTGACAAAGGTTTTCCTACATGCTATTATTTCTTCTGTGAGTGCTCTTAATGCTTGCTGAAGGTTGACTTTGTTTAGAAGACTTACCCTAATGCTCCCATATACAGAGATTCTATATATAGCTAAATGTTTTTCATTACTCAGAATTTCTCTATTGTGTATGTTCTGAAATGTACTGAAGGCTGAGTTCTGATTAAAAGTCATTGCACATTTGTTCTATTCATTAGTTTTCTTTTCTTCTATGGGAATCAGGTTTGTGATGAACACAGAAGTATGCCTTCCAGGTCAAACACTTTCCACATTTGTAATATTCATAAGGTTTTTCTCTCCTATATGCATTTTATACTTAGTCATGCGTTCATGATGGATTTTTCATATTCTTATATTCATACGATTTTTATCCTGTGTCTGCGTGGTATCATGCAAACTCAACTATGAGTTCTTCAAAAAGATTTCCCTTTCATTTTATTCATAGGATTCTATCCTGTGGGTGTTTAGTGATAAATCTTGACTTGTGCCTTCTGGGGAAAAGACTGAACATTTGCTACATTCATTAAAGGTTTGATCTTGTGTTGGTTCTGTGACACAAGCTGAGTTTTCTTCCACAGACTTAAAAGTCTTTCCTATTTATTTTACTGCTAAGGCTTCTCATATGTGTGAACTCTCTTACGCTTCCTGAATGGTGAATAGTGCACGAAAGACTTTCAACTTTGGTTATATTCCTAAGGTTTCTAATATGTGTGAATTCTGTTATGCCTCCTGTAATGTGACTTCCATCTGAAGGTCTTACCACATTTGATGCACTCTTACAGTTTCTCTCCTGTGTGTGTTCTCTGATGCAATTTGAGGGAAGACTTCCATTTGAAAAACATTCCACATCGGTTACATTCATAAGGTTTTTCTCCTGTATGAATTGTCTTATGCATGTTGAGGTTTGGCTTCTGTGTGAAGGACTTTCCACATATGTTACACTCATAAGGTGTTTCTCCTGAGTATATTCTCTGATGAACATGGAGTTTTACCTTCCATTTGAAAGACTTTCCGCATTCACTACATGCATAAGTTTCCTCTCCTGTGTGTGTTCTATTATGCCCATCAAGATATGACTTCCACTTGAAGGTCTTTCCACATTTGTTGCACACATAAGGTTTCTCTCCTGTGTGTGTTCTTTGATGCAATTTGAGGGAAGATTTCTGTCTGAAAGACTTTACACATTGGTTACATTCATAAGGTTTCACTCCTGTGTGTATTCTCTGATGAACACGAAGTTTTCCCTTCCCTTGGAAAGACTTTCCACATTCATTACACTTATAAGATTTCTCTCCTGCGTGTGTTATTTGATGAACTCGAAGGTGTATCTTCTGGGTGAAAGACTTTTCACATTTGTTACATTCATAAGGTTTCTCTTCTGTGTGTCTTCTCTGGTGCAAAGTGAGGTATGATTTCAGTCTAAAAGTCTTCCCACATTTATCCCATTCATACGATTTCTCTTCTGTGTGAGATCTCTGATGTGTGCTGAGAGCTGAATTCTGGGGCGAAATTTTATTATGTTCCTCATATTCATAAGGTTTGTCTTCTCTTGGAGATCGAGGTTGGAGCGTCAGGTCTAACTTCTCCGAAATTAATTTTCACAATTGATGTACGCATCACATATCTCAGTATATTTTCTCGAAGGTATTGTAAGGCGTATTTCGTTACTGAAAGATTTCTCCATTTACTACATGTATGAGGAGTCTCTCCTGTGTACATTTTCGGATGTGTAGTGATGGTCGGTGTTAAGTACAATATTTTTCATCACACAGTACATTTAGCAGTTTTCCTCCCTCCCTGAAGAATTTCTTGGGCAGGGAGAACAGAATTATGATACTGCAGATCTTTTGGACTGTCACAATCATGAATAAAATGCTCTGAATATCCGATGGATTTTTTAAGAACAGGAGACATACGAGATCTATATGCAGCATGCACCTCATCAGGCTTAGGAGACAGAAGCATGTTCTGACATTTAATGTACTCCTCAGTCCTCACCCCTAAGTTGTTACCGTTATTACTAATCAGCTCTGGATTATGTGTAGAGCTCAAATTTAAAGTTGTTGCTAATCTCACGTTTTCCTCCACTTCGATACTACTTGCAACTGCTACTTCACAAAGACATTCATGTGGACTTTCCTGGCAGGTCTTGAACACATTTTCCATTACCTGGACATCTAAAATGAGTCATAGAAAAAAGACACAAACATACATGAGATACAAATATTCCTTACTGTAAAGGTAATGACTTTACTTTCCCATCCTAAGTGTTAGATATTTTAAAATATAAAAGTGGAAATTGATTTGTGAGAAATATATGCTTTTCTTCCTAAGATATGAAGAAAATGATATTTTACAATGACCAATAATGTTTTTCTGTGTTTTAGTTCTCTTTTTATATCACAGGAAATATTTATTAAAATTACCCAACTATGTATTGCTACAGTTTTAAGCTGAGTACTACCTATAATATACCTGCAGCTGTTTTTTTTCAAATACTGTTTTGTTTATACATTGAGGAATAGCTGCCTTTCTTTTATTTTTGAGAAATAATCTAAATATTGTTCTGTTTTGCATCTTGTTAAAAGTTTCTTTTCTTTTCTTTTCTTTTTTTTGTAGTTCATAGGCCTCGGCCCTGTCCCTGACACTTCAGCAGAAGACTATAACCCCTATCCTTCAGCTACAGCCCCACTTCAATTTTTCTAGAGTTAACTAGAGATAAGAGTCTCAGGTCCTGAGTAGCAGATAGGATTACCTTACCCAGTTTCAATGTTGTTTGCTTATTAACCATTAAGTGAGGAACACGAATTTTTTCTAGATTCAGCGGCCACAAGTTTGGTTTATTTCTGTGCCTTTGATCCAAGCAAGAACGATTCTTGAGAGTAAGGACTTACACCTATATCCCTTCAGTTACAACTTCTCACTAAAGTCTCAATTTAGGTATTTGTGGGAATTTTGAAATTTGTTTCTTTCCATTTGAAGTCTTATAAAAATTCCTTTTCTAACACTCCTGTCCCTCAGAACCATGGAAGACCAGAAAATCTCCAGCTCATTTTCTAGTTAATTTTCTTATGTTGATTGAAACTTTGTTGTTTTTTTTCCTTCCATTCCTGGGTTTGAACTTAGGACCTAAACACTGTCCTTGGGTTTTCTCAAGACTAGAAGCTACCAATGAAGTCATTACTTCTGGCTTTTTCTATGTATGTGGTAATAAGGAATCAAACCTGTGTCTTTGTGCATGCTAGGCAAGCACTCTACCACTAGGCTCAAATTCTGGTGGAAAGGTCTGGTTCTGAATACCAGTCTCTTCCTACCACCAAAAAGATATTATCCTGATCAGAGAATAATGCCCTGACTTATTCCTTGTTTGCTCAATCATTTATAGTCTTAGTTTTGAAGAAAAGAACTATCATTCTTTCTTTCTTTCTCTCTTTCTTTCTTTCTTTCTTTCTTTCTTTCCTTCCTTCCCTCTTTCTTCCCTCTTTCTTTTTTCTTTCTTTCTTTCTTTCTTTCTTTCTTTCTTTCTTTCTTTCTTTCTTTCTTTCTTTCTTTCTTGTTTTGCAGTCATGGAACTTGATTTCTAGAGCTGGCTGTTCTTCCTGAGCTCTTCAGCTCAAGGCTACTGCCCTATATCTTTAGCCTCAACCCCACTTCTCATTTTCTATTGGTTCATTGGAGAGAAGAGTCTAAGGTGCTTTTGTGATAGGTCAGTCTTTGAACCGTGATCCTCAGATCTCAGCCACCTAAGTAGCTAGCATTACAGGCATGAGCCACGGGCTCATGGCTTTCTCATTTTATTTTGTTTCACAGTGATTTCTACAGAGAAATCTAAATTTAACTCTACTGCCACATAGAATTCATTATATCACCCTATGATTCTTGGTGCCGGGGGTTTGGGCTAGCATGCACAAAGACCTGGTTCAGGTCCTTGGTACTACATACAAAGAAAAAGCTAGAAGTGGTGCTATGACTCAAGAAGTAGAGAGCTAGCCTTGAGAAAACCCAAGGACCATGCTCAGGCCCTGAGACCAAGCATATGATTGGGAAAAGAAAATGATTCTTGATTCATTAACAAAGAATTCCATAGGTTCCACACAGGATTTAGGGTAACTAAGAATATTATTGCTCAGTACATCACAACATGAACTTACCAATGGGGCTCAGGCTCCAACATCAATATGAAGATGCATTCACTCACCTGTGATATTCTTGTCAGAGGAATTTCCTATCCAGAGTTCTGCACAGTGCTCTAGCTTGTCAATTAAAACAGGTTTGGGAACACAGGGCCCTGTAAATTAGAAACAGTAGAGAATTATTGCTTATGCTGTGTCATCATTGCTTTAAGTTCGCAGACATCCTACTCACAAGTTATCTATTAAATCTTTTTTCTCATTTCTCACTGGCTCCAAGGTTGACTTTTCCCCAGCTCTGGATTCATTTTGTATGGCATAAACTTAGCTGTCTTGCTCAAGGCTAGAAAAATACCAGTTTGAGTCCCAGCTCCACTTACATACATAGGTCTTCATGCATGCTAGGCAAGCACTCAACCACAAAGTCAAACTCTTGACACTCCACTAACATTTTTGAGGGGTTACTTGGAGTTATAGAGTTTCATGGCAATTTTTATGCCATTGCTGGCTTCAAATTAGAATTCTTAGATTTCTTCCTCCTGAATATATTAAGATTACAGGCTTGAAACATTGCACGTAGTGCCAGGTTTCCATTATAAACTCACTGTTTAGTGATTTGTAGATCCTATTTCCAATAATGATATATATTCTATTCTGGATTGTTTATCCACTTACAATTACTGTGTAAGTTTGAAATGTCGTCTCCATTAGAGGAAACATAATTTAGAACAGTTGTCAAAGTATCCTGAAGGTATCCTGAAGAATGAGTACAAAATTACCTTAGGATTTCTTTAGAAAGTAATGATACATCTCAGGGGCCTGGAATCTTTCATTTAAATAGTATTGAAAGTTTGATAAACATTCACGTATCTGCAAAATAACAAGGCACTTGGCCTTGCAAGGAATTTGACTTTTGCTCACCTAAGGACACCAGGTTGCTGTAGGTCTCCAGCATTACATCTCTGTACAGGGTCCTCTGAGCATTGTCCAGATGCTGCCACTCCTCCCAGCTGAAATCCACAGCTACATTATCAAATGACACCAGCTTCTGGAATGGCACATTTTCATCAAGTAATTAGCACCGAGTTATAAACACACCATGTCTGGAATTTTATTCTTTTTTTGTTGGAATTTTATTCCTTTACTTAAATGTTTAGACTTACATGAAATATTGACCTGAAAAGCTTAGGGATGGTGCCTAGGCCCAGAGTTCAAGTCCCAAGACCCACAAAAAAATAAAAAGGCAAGCCAGGTGTTGGTGGCTCATGCCTGTCATCCTAGCTACTCAGGAGACTGAGATCTGAGGACCATGGTTCAAAGCCAGCCTGGCACAAAATTCCATGAGACTCCTTTCCAATTACCCACCATAAAATGTTTAATGGCTTGTGGCATATCATGGTAGGGCAATTGTGGTATCGACAAAAATAAGTCGGGGGAGTAGATTTATGTTATAAATGGAATTATTCCATTGAAAAAGAACTACATTATATGATGACATATGCTGGTACTGTGAGAATATTGCAAAATCTTAGGGTATCAAGTAATAATTCTGTGTAGTACACCCAGAACGTTAATGTTCTATGTCTGGCATAACAGTCACTTGGGGAAGAAACTTTTTTTTCTTTTTTTTTGGCTGGGGGATTTGTAAGGCTTGAACTCTGGGCCTGGGCACTGTTCCTGAGCTCTTCAACTCAAGGCTATCACCCTACCTATGAAGCCACAGTACCATTTCCCATATTCTAGTGGTTAACTGTAGATGAGAGTCTCATTAGACTTTCTAATGCCCAGGCTTGCTTTGAACCAAATCTTTAGATATCAGCCTGATATCTGAGTAGCTAGGATTACAGGTAGAAGTCACTGCACCTGGCAAGAAATTAATTACTTGCTGTTTTATACTACAAATTTACTGTATGTTTTACTTTTTCAAAAAGACTGAGGAATACCTTTGTTCTGTATATAATGGGAAGAGGGGTAGGGAGCTGTGAACAGAAGAACTGAGGGGCAATACTCAGGGTAGGAAAATAGCCTTAAACTGAAGAGCTCACGGCCCAAGGTCCAAGCCCCATGACTTTCCCCAATACCCCACAAAAAAAGGGAAAAAATTGGAGATTGGAGAGGATTTTCTAAAAAGAATATATAGAAATAGTAGTTCAAAATATAGAAAGAAGTTCAATATTAACAGTCATGAGAAAAATTAAAATTACAATGAAATCATTACTTTAAATATGTTAATATAAATATAGTTTTAAACAAAACGATCCACATACACACACAAACACACACACACACACACGCATACAAAAAAACAACTTTCAAAGTCTTTCTGACAGCAGCATAGAATTCCATTGTGTACAAATACCACAACTTGTTGATCCACTCATCAACTGAGGGACATATAGGTTGGTTCCATATATTTGCTATGGTGAATAGAGCTGCAATGAACATGGTTGTGCTAGTGGGTTTAGTATGTCCTTGTTTCTGGGTGGTTGGGTAAATGCCAAGTAGTAGAATTGCTGGGTCATAGGGGAGTTCTATGTTTAGCTTTTGAGGCACAGCCACACTGCTTTCCACAGTGGTTGAAGGAATTTGCACTCCCACCAGCAGTGTAATAGTGTTCCCTCCTGGCCTAATCCCCTCCAGCATCTGTTGTCATTCGTTTTCCAGATCCTGGCCATTCTAGCTGAGGCAATCCAAAATTTCATATGGAGGAATTTCAATTACAAACTTTAGACTCTATTACAGAGCTATAATTCTCAAAACAGCTTGGTACTTGCACAAGAACAGGCCTGAAGACCAATGGAATAGAAGTGAGGACCCAGATATTAAACCATAGACCTATGGCCACCTAAATTTTGACAAGGGAGCCAAAAAAATAGAATGGAAGAAAGACAGCCTCTTCAACAAGTTGTGCTGGCAGAACTGGTTAAGCACCTGCAGAAAACTAAAGCTGGATCCTTCTTTGTCACCTTGCACTAGAATTAACTCCAAATGGATCAAAGACCTCGAGGTAAAAGCTGACACATTGAAAACTCTACAGGAAGGAATAGGAGATACACTAGGCCTCCTTGGCACAGGTCAAAACTTTCTTAATAAGGACCAAGAATCACAACAAATCAGAGAAAGGCTGGATAAGTGGGACTGCAGTAAACTGCAGAGCTTTTGTATGGCAATGGACATAGCTAGTAAACTAATCAGGAAGCCTAAAGAGTGGGAGAAGATCTTCACCAACCAAACAATGGACAAAGGCCTCCTATCTAAAATATATCAACAACTCACAAAATTGAATCACTCCAAAACTAACCTCCAAGGTGACAACCATCCCATTAAAAAATGGGCCAAAGACTTAAAGAGAGTCTTCTCTGAAGAAGAAACAAAAATGGCCTATAGACACATGAAGAAATGCTCAACATCTCTGGTCATAAAAGAAATGCAATTCAAAACAACTCTAAGATTGTACCCTATATTTATACAGACTGAAAAATTCATTAAGAAATTAGAAAATATGTATAAAGTGCATAATTTCTTTTGTGTGTTGGCACTGGGTCTTCACCTGGGTGCTTCAGCTCTATCCCTGACCTTTTCTGCTCAAGGCTAGCACTCTACCAGTGCAGCCCCAAATCAACTATCTTCAATTGAGATATAAGCGATGAATATTTCAGGGTGCTTCATGAAAAACATTTTTATAAATTGAAACTTTCAGGGCAGTCTTATTTTAGTATGAATGTTGAGATGGGAAGAGACAGAAAAAGTGAAATGTTTCCTGATCCCCATAGAGAAGGGACTCAGCAGAACCACTGTGGTCTGCAGGCTTCTTTGTGAGTTTTGTTTGCTTGTTTGATTTTTGTCAATTGTGGGGCTTGAACTCTGGGCCTGGGCACTGTCCCTGAGCTCTTCAGCTCAAGGCTAGTGCTTTAATCTGTGAGCCACAGTGCCACTTCTGGTTTTTCTGGCAGTTAACTGGGTAATTTGGCTGGCTTTAAACTTTGATTCTCAGATCTAAGCCTCCAGAGTAGCTAAGATTATAGGTGTGAGGTACCATGAGCAGGGTGCTGCTCTGTTACTATGCAGGTTCTGGAACAAGAACTTCAAGTACTTACTTCAATTTTTTCTTCTGTTGCCTGATACTCTGCCATTTGAACAAAGCCCCAGTTCCTGGTCTTTGTTGATTAATGAGAGATATTATGATTTTCTAATACTCAGAGCAATGATTATAAAACCCAGCATTTTACTTACTTGTATAAATTAAGAGACAGGACCTAGTGAGATGGAAAACAAAATTTTTTTTCATGTTGCTATCCTGTTCTAATGCATAAGTCTGGCTATTTTGCTTACACACAAATATGTATTTTACCAGTTTCTACTCTATTTTTGCTTAGCTTAAAACCACCACTGCCATTTCATAGATTTTGTTGTTGTTGTTTGCGATGCTTGAACTCTGTACCTGGGCTGTTCCTCAGATCTTCAGTTCAATGCCAGTGCTCTACTACTTTTGATTTGGCCAGTCCTGGGCTTGAACTCAGGGACTGAGCACTGTCCTTATATTTTCTCAAAGCCAAGGCTCTACCACTTCAGCCTCAGCACCACTTCCAGCATTTTTCTATGTATGTGGTATTGAGGAATTGAACCCAGGCCTTCGTGCATGCTAGGCAAGCACTCTACCACTAGGCCAAACTCCCAGCCCAAAATTATTCATCATTACTATTAGCTATCTTCTTTTTTTATTATTGATTCGTCATGGTGCTTGGACTTTGGGCCTGGACACTGTCCCTGAGCTCTTCAGCTCAAGGCTAGCGCTATTAATCTACAGCTCCATTTTTGGTTTCTGGTAGTTAATTGGTGATGTAAGTCTCACAAACATATGTGTCCAGGCTGGCTTTGTGCTTTGAACCAAGATCCTCCAATCTCAGCCTCCATATTAGCTAGAATTACACGCTTCAGCCAGCAGTGCCTGACTGTTTGATGTCTCTGTCTCTGACTCTCTGTCTCTGTCTGTCTCTGTCTGTCTGCCTGTCTGTCTGTCTCTCTCTCTCTGTCTCTCTCTCTGTCTCTTTTTCTCTCTGTCTCTCTCTGTCTCTCTCTCTGTCTCTCTCTCTGTCTCTCTCTCTGTCTCTCTGTCTCTGTCTCTGTCTCTGTCTCTGTCTCTGTCTCTGTCTCTCTCTCTCTCTCTCTCTCTCTGTCTCTCTCTCTCTCTTCTCTCTCTCTTTTGGTTGTAAGACTTTAATTGTGCACCTGGGCAGTGTCCCTGGGCTCTTCAGCTCAAGGCTACAACCTTAAACACCTTGAGCCACAGTGTCACGTCTGGTTTTCTGGTGATTAAGTGGAAGTAACAGTTTCATGGACTTTAGTGTCTGGCCTGGCTTTGAACTGTGATCCTCAGAACCCAACCTTCTGAGATCATTTCCAGCTTTTTTTTTGGTGTAAGTGGTACAGAGTAATTGAACACAGGGCTTTGTGCATACTAGGCAAGCAAACTACCACTACTGTGCACTCCAGCCTTAGATAAGGGCTTTCTTTTTCTTTTCCTTTTTTTCACTCATGGGGCTTGAACTCTGGGCCTGGATGTTTACCTTAAGCTCTTCAGCTCAAGGCAAGAGCTCTACCACTTGAGGCACATTGTCGTTTTGAATTTTCTGGATTATTTGGAAATAATATTCTCACAGATTTTTATGCCTGGGCCGTCTTTGAACCTCGATTCTCCAAGGTAGCTAGGATTACCAGGGTGAGCCACCAGTCATGGGCATTAAATTATTATTTTTTGCATGTCCTATGGCTTCAACTCATGGCCAGAGCACTGTCCTAGGGCTTGCTCAAGGATAGCACTTTACTTCAGCCAGCCAACTCCCGGTCCAAATAGGCCACTCTTGAAGCTAGAATTACAGAGATCTGCCATAATACTTGCATGTCGTTATCTAAGTATATAATTTTTCTTCTATTTTTGATGGCTTTTCCTTAGTGGACATATTTCCTACATATTTTATGGAAAACTTTCTTCCCACTGGGGCCATAAGTTATGCCTAGTGGAAGAGTTCTTGCCGAGCATGAATGAAGACCCAAGTTCAATTGCGCCTTAAGAATAAACAAAAAGAAAAACATGGATCGTGCTCAGGTCCTCAGTCTAAGCACAGTACTGGCAAAAAAAATTCTGCCTATAGTAGACATTTAAACTTATTGTACTTTTCAAAAAATTTGTTGTCAAGGTGATATACAAAGAGATTGATGTTACATATGTAATTAGTACATTTCTTGTAAACACTGTTACCCCCTCCCCCTTTTCTCTTTCCCTTCCCCCCAAGTCATAAATTTCATTTACAACCAATATATATGTATTCCTGAAAATAATAGTTTAAAATGTGTTCAAATAAATGATGTAGGTTGATATATTTATCAAAATGGATTACTTGAACTCTAAAATAAACACTCTAGGTAATTTTTCTCATAAAATTGTAGTAATGCTATAAAACTAATACAAAAGGAATTTTAGTTATTAATTTCTTCTGTTTAGCAAAGTAAAGACAATGAATACTTGACAAGAATCATGAGAGCAAGATTAAAGAAGTCTTTTAAGAAGGGGACAGGGAAGCTCTAAATCCAGACTGGCCTCCAAGTTGCCTTCAGACAGTAAGTCTACTTCAGAGTCCTCAGAAGGGTCTCCTTCCTTATGAGAAACAGAATGTCCTTCCTGAGTTAAGAGGGGGATGGATTCTGGTTTGTCGAATGGAGATTGAGTCTCTTTTAGTGAGATGGATGGGTCTGGATATTCTGTGACTATGGATTCATTTTCCTCCAATGAATCAAGTATTGAGAGTACACTTGCTGCTTCCCATGGGGACATTTTCCATGAGCCCAGCATGTGCCCCTTCAGCTTGCACAATAAGTGGAGTGTTACTCTGACTCTGATGGACTGACTCTGGGTGGAGTGTGAAACGAAACGGAAGGAAATCTGGCTGCTCTTTTTCTTCCTCCATAGTATCTGCAGGTTCAACTGTGTCACACATGGGGTTTAGAGCAAAAGGTATATCCACAGGATTCTAAACCTGTTTGGTAATTTCTACAGAAGGCCCATGCTTTCTGGAGTGCAGTGATGATTCTCAGTCTCCATCAGTCACCAGCTCCATTGGTGGGTTTTTCATCCGGAGTTCAGGATAAGCTCTTCCACGATGACCCAAACCTAAGAATGGAAATAGGTACAGAGTGGACAGAGTGGACTTTGCAAGTTGAAGTGTCACTCAACTTCCATGAGGATCTAATGGAGGAACCTGTAGAACTGGAGTTTGGACTGAACTCTGAGGAGGTGTAGGGTCTTTCTAATGAGTGCATATTCCCGAGTCCTTTCAGAGGACAGACATTACCTGGATGACACCACCCATAAAGGGCATTTTGCCAAGCTCTGTAGAAGTAAGGACCAACCAATATCTAGACCACATGGGCTTCCTACTCACAGGCTCTGAGGCACCCACACCAGGACTTCTACTTTTTCTTGGACTTACTGGTCGCACATTCCTCCAGCTGGTCAAAAAGTATGTATTTGGAAGAACAGGTCCAAAGCCAGCATTTGGAGCCTCATATAGAGCTTGAGTTGTGTCAGGGTGTGGCAGGTCTTGAACTCGTAGAAATCAGTGGGGTAGAAGTCCATTCACATCGTATAGATGAAACACATGATGCTGTGGGCACATTCGGTACAAGGAAAGTGAGAGCCTTCTCTCTCCATCCTGAGCCTTCTACCAAAGCCCCATTCTTGCAGGACTCTAATGCTGTGGCTGTCCTGCAGAGATGTGCACTTATGTGCTGGGAGGGGGGTAAGAGGCACTCGAGAACAGGATGACTTTTACACCCCACTTCCAGAAGCTTCTGAGAGAGGCCTCTATGCATCTGTCCAAAGTAAACGCACCTTAAATTAACTAAGTAAATGCTCTAAATAAATCAATAAGTGAATGCTCCAAATAAAGAACTAAATGCTCATTCCTCTAATCTTAGCCACCCAGCAGGCTGAGCTCTGAAGATCACAGTCGAAAGCCAGTCTAGTCAGTAAAAGTCTAAAGGCACTTGTCTTCAATTAGGCAGCAAAAAGCCAGAACTTGACCTATGACTCAAATGGTACAGTGCTAATTTTTGAACACCAAAGGGATGGCATTTAGACCTGGGTTCAGGTTCAAGTGGCAGCACTGGACCACACACCAAAATGTAAATGCTTTCATGTTTCTAACAGGCAAAGCTCTCACAATCCCTCCCTGATGGCTCAAAAGTGATTCAGCCCCCAGCTTTTCCTCTGACTCCAGTATTTCGCAGGCCTCCGCCATTAGTTCTGACACCTCATTTCTTACTGGGAAATGGGATTTCCTAGGATGTCACCTAGGTGAGGGCTGCAGTTGGGAGCCACTTACTCATGCCTGAAATCCAACTTCTCAGTAAGCACACTGTTGAGACTCCAGTAGCTTGTGAGGGAAATGAAATGGCATGGTGTCACAGTCATAATAAAGTAGTTTGTGCACTTGTATCATGCTTAGCTCCCCTGTGCACACCCCAGGGAACCAAACAGTCTCAGAGAGGAGCCAAGTATTCCAAGACTTGGCCAGGAAGGGTGAGCAAACCTGGGTTTGGAGGGGGAACACTCACTTTTTCAAGAGAATTTCCAGCAACTACTACATTGTCCTCCACTATATGAAATTGTGCAGGAAGTTTCCCACATAAAAGAGATCACCTTTCTGGTAGGCAGGGATCAGCTTTGTCAGCAGCATCTCCAACAGGCCTTCCTCCAGGATCCATAGGTTACAAGGCTCATTCAGAGTCTGAGCTGACTTACCATCACACTATGTTGGCAAAACCGTGTATATTTCAAACGTAGGAATGGGACCACACTTCACACTGAGGAATTGGAATAGAGTAGATTGGAAATGACACACTCTAATCTCAGTATATGACTTGAAAGCACACAAGAAGGTTGTAGTGTGTGGGCAGGATGATGGCTTCAAATAGGTTTCCTCTCAATATACCTCATCTGAGTTGCCCTGGAGTTTTCTGGCTTTCTTCCTAGAGAAATGCCTGATATACTGGAATTTTGGGTTGGCACTGATCCAGCATCTACTTCTTCAAGTGAGACATCCATATCTCTCATGCCTGAGATCCGAGCATCCTGAACTTTGGCAACAGCACAGCAACATCTTTCTGGTTCCTGAGCCACAGGCCAAGGGAGCTGGTTTGAGCTGGTTGTCACATACAGTGGCTTGGTTACCAGGGTTCCATATTCTGTTTCATTGTGAGGGAGGTAGGGTCACCTTTCAAGGCCCAATGACCAAAGCTCCTTGCTCACAGAAGACCTCCCCAAAGACATACTGGAGGCTGAATCTCCCTTCCCACCTCACATATGGATGTAGTAAACAGCACACCTTTTTGTTCAAATCCCAAGTCATTAACTAGGCGTGAGTGCTAGCCTGGTCTCAGGCTCAAGGAGCCTTTCTTAGGTAAGATCCAAACTTAACTGTCACTATTCCCCTTACCCATCACAAGACATTTTGCTTCACAGTGCCTTCTCAGCTTGCATTTTGCCTCTTGCACATTTTTTTGCTAGTCCTGGGACTTGACCTCAGAGCCTGACCATTGTTCTTAGGCTTTCTTTAGGCTATAGCTGTCCCACCAAGCCACAGCACCACTTCCAGCGTTTTCTATGTATATGGTACTGCAGAATCAAACCGGAGTCTTTTTTTGTGGTAGCCAAGCACTCTACAAATAGATGAAACACCCAGGCCATCTTGCACATATTTTTCACTTCAATCTACTAGGACGTTGTTAGGTTTCTGTATCCTAATCTATTTTTCTTCCTGATGAATATCTGTGCTGTCATCTGTAAAAATGCAAGTGGGAAAATCACAGAAGCATTGGTGACATAAAAAAGTCTTACAGACATAGATAAGTGTTCATTCTTTGTAGGAGAAAGGATATCTTGATATGATGATGATGACTATTGATTAATACTTTATCGGGGTTTAGAGTTTGGCCCAGTGGTAGAGTGCATGCCTAGTATCTATGAAGATCTACGTTTGAGTCCTTAATATCACACAGATATAAAATTCCATATGGCACTGTGGCTCAAGTGGCAGAGGGCTAGACTTGGGAAAAGCCAAGAGCAGTGCTCAGGCCCTGAGTTCAAGCCCCAGGAATGGCAGAAAAAACAAAAGAAAAGAAAAGAAAAGAAATGTGCTTTTTACAAGTTATTCACTCACAGCATTTGCCTCTGAATTCTTCGCTTCTGCATCTTGTGACTTATCCCTTTCCCTCAATGTAGACAAGAAAAACAGATTTTATTACTTGTTATCCTGTTGTCCAATCTTTGGATATTAATTCAAAATACAATATTGCCTGAGATATTGTGTGTGTGCATTTGTGAGTGTATCTGTCAATGTGTGCATGCACACATGTGTACAGGGTTTAGGGCTTACTCATAGGGCCTGTGTGAAAACCCTCAGCATCTTTTCCTCAAAGGTATTGGTCTTTCACTTCTAGATTATTATAGCTAATTGGAGTTGAAAGATTCACTCAATTTCTTGCCCTGTGCATTGGAACCCAGTGCTGGGTTCTCATATTATTAATTGTAGCTATAGAGAAGGCTGAGGTCTGGGGATCCTCGTTAGAATCCAGCCCCTGAGAGAAAGTCACTGATAGAAATCTTTATCTTCAGTTAAGCACGAATAAATAAGGCAAAAGTGGAACTGTGGCTCAGTTCCTCTTGTACCAGCCATGAGAAAATTAGTAATTGGCAGCACCTGGTCCCTGAGAGAAATCCTTAGCACTGGTCAAAAAAAGAAAGAAAATAATGAAAAAATTTAAAACTTGCTGAGGAATCCATAAGGATAAACGTGCCTGTGAATAATCTTGTCATTTCAGATTCCCTCAAGAGCTTATGTCTCTCTATGTTTTATCAAGTTTTTTAAAGATATTTACATATTTTCTATCTTTCTTAAACAGAGATAGCCATCCACAAAAGACAAACACAAACTCTCACACAGTATACCACCCACCCATAAGTGTCTGGCTATGTATATATGTATAGTCATATGTATTGATCTGTCTCTCTATACTAATATATAAATGCATAAACATATGTATTTAGACAAACAGGAAACATACATAGAGAGGTCTCAGGCATTTCCAGATTTTGTGCAAGTCATCTGAGTGCAACTTACCATTGTATTGTTTGTCAAGATAGAGTCCCTCTAACTTTTGGCCAGCTTCTTGTCCTTTGATACTTTTTCTGCCAGTCCTGGGTTTTGAACGCTAGGCCTGGATGCTGTCACTGAGCTTGAGCTTCTTGCATTCAGTAGTTTATTGCAGATAAGTGTCTCATGGAGTTTCTGTCCTGGGCTGGCTTTGAATTGTGATCCTCAGATCTCAAACTCCTGAGTAGCTAGGATGACAGTCTTGAGCTACCACTACCTGGTTCCTTTGCCTCTTTTACCCTTTTTTTGGCCCCACCACAGCCATGGTTTCTACCTTCCTATGTTCTCTCCACCTGCCCCCAGACAGGGGTCTGACAGATGCTTTCCACCCACTTATTCATGTCCTCCTCTGTATTGGCTGACAGCTAAGACATGCACTCACTTTTCTGGATGCCAAACACAAAGCCATGTGATTGTTTCTCAGTCTGGAACATCCTATCAGATTTATAGCACCACAGAGGGTCAGGTTGATGCTCCTCCAGGGCTTCTTAAATTGTTCTCATATGAATCCACAACACGTTTGTCATCACTTGTCCAGCTAATTCATGGACTACAAACTTAGATTCCAATACCATGAGGACACTCAAGGGTGCATTAGGAGTGTGACCTGAGGTGGATATGAGCCTGTCTAACTTGGAGGGGATTTCTCCACCACAGGAAATAGAATACAAATTTAGAATCTGCTTTCATGAGGTGACAATCTCTGGCAGATGTTCTTATCAAATGTGGCACTGCCTACTTCCAGCTTAAAACATGGGTTGATGACCCAGAATAACAGAGAATGTATTCACCCAGGCCCAACATATAGGCTGGGACCCTGAAATTTCAGGTAGCATTTGGCTTTGAAGGTCATGAGATCTTAGTCTACAAATGATGAGCTCCCTCCCGTGAGGCATAGCAAACGGAGCCAAAGTGCAACCCAGTTAAGCACCAGATCAAGCTTCCCTTCTTCAGTAGGGTATGGTTTGAAAACTATCCATAGCTTATGTTTGAAACCAGTCCAGAAAGGAAAGTCCATGAAACTCTCATTTCCAGTTAACTGCCAAGAAAAAGCCAAAGATAGAGATGAAGCTCAAGAGAGGTAGAGAGCCATCTGAAAAGAATGTTTACACCCTGCAACGTCCACATTATCTGATCTTGAAAACATCTCTGCGTGCATCCCAGCATGCAGCCAGCATCTGGGGGTGACAGTGACCCCTGCGCCCATTGGCAATCTGCACTGTCTCTGACATCTGTAATGTGAACCTCATTCTGTTGGGTTTGCGAATCGGTGTCAACCCTGCAGAAGGAACCAACTGTGCCCTAACTCCCACTGTCCCCTGGGGCCCCTAGCATTCCCCCATCTGCACCCCTCCTGTGGCTTCTGATTCCAGGAAGCCCTCCTGCCCTGTCCAACACTCACATGAAGTGCATATTTCTTCTCCTGGGGCAACTTCTCCACAGAGAGTACATGACATGCCCACTCTCCAGGCACGGGGAAATCCTGCCAAAGTAGCAAATCAGTGATAAGGGCATAAAGTGATGAATACAATTTTTGATCCTGATGGTAGACAGTCTGCAAAATCCAAGGGAGAATGGAATTGGAGGGGACCAGGGATCAGGATGTGGGCATGGAGCTTCCCTGCCAAGGGGGTGGGGGAAGTCACAGGCCGGGGGAAGCACAAGATGATCCATGGGCCCTGTGCAGCCACTGGGTCACCCCCTTCTGCATCTCAGCCTTTGGCTTTGAGCTCTGTGATCGTCAAGATGTGCACAGTCTGTACTCTGGCTGGAAGTAGAAAGGACCCTGGGAAGACAATAGTAGACCCTTTGTGAGTGTAGGAAGGGGTAGGCTGGACACCCAGTCCAAGAGGAGCTAAAACTGGAGTCGAGGGGTGTGCAAGGAGTGGGTGTGAGGGTTGTGGGCAGTCACAGTCACGGCAGAGGTGGCTCTGTCTGAGGGGTGAGTGCCTCCCTGCAGGCACAGCACTGGAGATATCAGAGATCCACATGAAAAGGGAAAGCTGGAATTGGCACTATAGTTCAAATGGTAGAGCATCAACCTTGAGCAAAAGAGCTCAGGGACAGTACCCAGGACCTGAGTTCAAGCCTCATGACTATAAAAGAAAAAGAACCAGGACTATGAGAGGGAACCTGGTACTCTCTGGGTCTAATCAGACACAAGAAGAGGCCAGGATAGGCTGTGGAAAAACACAGAGAACATCTTCCCCCAGCTCAACCTGACTTGCATGCAGGGACAGCCATGTAACTAGGGCTACGGTGAGATCATCTTCACCCCTGTGCTGCCATCTGAATTGTAGGCCTCTATCCTGGCATGGGGTGTCCTGATGGCTGAGCAGGTGCCCTAACCCTAGATGGAGAGCAGCCACTGACTGTGGTAGCTAAGGAGAGATCTGTTCCATAGCTATCAGGCCACCCAGCATGGGAGCCATAACCACCCCTCCCCCAGGTAGAGGCCAATGGTTCTCCAGGTGCTACTAACATTGCCCCACCCCTAGCTCTGGGTACACGTGACATTCCCTCCACAAGGAGCAGGACAAAGTGAGGGATCAGGAAGCTGCCATGGGCTTCAGATGGTGGCCAGGCTGGCACTACAGATGGCCTCACTCTGTCACCACCTTCCCCTGCCTCCATCTTTCCTCCATCATGCCTCTCTACCTCCCACCCATTAACCTTGGAAACCAATGAACTGGGCTCTCATCATTCCTCTCATCTCTTCACCCACCTTGCCATGCGTCCATCCCTCTGTCACTTCCACCCCACACACATCCCACCACCAGCCACCCTGTAGCTTATGAGGATCCCAGAGGAAGCTCTTGGTGAAGGGCTTGTGACCACAAAACAGTTACTAACACCCGCTCTGGCCTGATCCACCACAGAATAAGAACAGCCAAGCAGGCACACACTGCAGCAGAGTTGCTCTGCTGCCACCCTGATTTCTTCATGGCCAGGACTTGGCTCTCCTCAGCCTCTCAGCTCAGTAACCAGAACATTGTGCTTTCACAGAGCCATGGCTTCCAGTCTCCATGGACACAATGACATCAAGGTGATGCCAACTTCCCCGTCTCTATATACTTCTAACTATGGGATGGGAGCTGAGGTTCTCTTCTGTGACTCCATCCGCTAAGAGGCTCATGCAGATTTCTATCCTTTGCTCATCATGGTGACTCTTTGGTTAACAAGTCACTGCTGGGCTTCCAGTTCACCACATATAGAACCCATACTCCAACACTTTTCTTAGAAGGACTGATGACTTTTAAATATTCTCTAGTTTTAAATTTCTAGTTCCTTCTCTCTTTCATTTATATATTTCCCTTCCTCACATACTTCCCTTTTGTAACCTTCCTTCTTTCATTCCTGGACTTGAACTCAAGACCTGGAGCTTTTTCTTAGCTTTTCTTTGCTCAAGGTAGCACTTTAGCTCTTGAGCCACAGCTCTACTTCAATCTTTGTTCTTGCTCTAAACTGGGAGTAAGAGTCCATCCATTTTCCCTTTGCTGGGTTGGTTTTAAACCACAATACTAAGATCAGGATCCTGAATATGCCTCGGATTACAGGTATTATCTAATCAAAACAAATTCCTGATTTCTTTTTTAGACATAATTAGTTCTTTCAGGTGAGCCACCAGCCACTCATGCAAGAGCATTGCAGGATCCCAGCATTCATCTTGTCTCCAGTCTTATTCCATCCATCTCACAATGGCCATCTAAAACACCCTGCTGCATGCCTAAATTCGCAAGGAACGTTCTCAACGCCATGAGAAGCCCCCTTATGCTCTGCCTCAGATATGCCCAGCCCCCATCCCACTTCCACATGACCATTTGTTTAGGAGATATTTCCTGAGTAAATCCTCATCTTTTCCTCACCATTCAAATTTCATCTTTGGAGTCATTTCTCCCAGACAAAGAGGAACATGATCCATGGTTTGATAGCAGCTCCAGCTTCATAGTCCCAGCCACCAACACCCCCCCCCATTACCCTGCCAGACACCTGAATTCAAGAACAATGTTTTCACTACCCCTGACTCTTATCAAATGTTTTAACTTATACAGTGCATTAAAATAATTTTACTAAATGGAATAAACACATGGCATCAAGCTTCAGAATCTTTGCACCTGAACTTTTAGTGACTAACATACACACCAGCATTTCTGTGGCCAACAGATATCTTAGCTTTGAGATTTCAGCATTCCTGGTATCCAAGTTTGGATGGGCTAACACTGCCCTTAATGGGGCACTTCAATCACACAATCCCACAACAATCAATGTCATTTGACATTCACTTGTAGGTGGTGCTAGGGAAAAGACTGATGTGCCAACTCCATGCTGGATTGACCTATGCCATCTTCAAACCTGGAGCAAGTGGGGCTCCTCTCTCCATGACACCTTTTGTGTACTACCCCAGGAGGACCTTTACCTTGAGACAAAATTATGAAGACTATCTCTACCAGTAGAGATTCCAGTGAGATGTGCCTACATGGATAAAGCTAAAATCTCACTAAAGTGAGGTTGTTGGCAGTGCTGAAGCCTGAACTCAGGGCCTGGGCACTAAGCATTTGTACTCAAGAATAGCCCTTTACCACTTGAGCCCAAACTCCATTCCCAGCTGTTTTTATTTTTGGTAGTAAGAATCTATCAGACTTTCCTGTTCTAGGTGACTTGGAACTTCCATACTCAGATCTCAGCCTCCGGACCAGCCTGGATTAAAAGTGTGGATCACCCATGACTCACACCTGAGGACTTCTGCCAGCACATTTTTTCCCAAAAATTGGAAGAGGAAGATGAGGGAGGGTTGGGCTCATCCTGCCCTGCATATGAAGGAGAGCATCAGCGCCTGAACTTCATTCCCTGTTGTAGGCTGCTGGAGGAAAAGGAAGAAAATAGGCACAGGCTGGCAGCAGATGCCACAGAACAACTTGTGACCAAGACTCCCAGAGCAGACCTCAGAATCGATGACAGAGTTGGATCTACCCAGTAACAGAGGCAGTGGTGACACCTGAAACTGCGCGTTTGAGCGTTTGCTGCTAGTAAACAGGGCCACCTATGTCTCAATGAGAAAGGTGAGATTTTGGTGGAGAAGGTGAGATTAAACATTATGTATCATGCAAGAAGACAGACTATAAGGGGTCTTTTATTATTCCAAGTGAAATTTTGGATTTCCTCTTCTGTTTCTTTAAAGAATGACATTGGGATATTGATGAATATTGCACTGATTTTGTAGATAGTCCTTATCAAGATTGCCATTTTTACAATATTACTTCTTCCAAAGCAGGAGCATAGGTTTGTGCATTTCCTCAGTTCTGCGTTAATTTCCTTCTCCAGGGTTTATTGTTCCATCAAAAACGTGCTTTACATTCTAAGTTAATTCCTAGGTATTTTATTGTCTTTGATAGCAAAATGAGTTGCTATCCTGATTCTTGCCTCATTCCTCTCATTTGTTGGCATATAGGAAGGCAGTTGACATTGAGGCTTAATTTTATACCCTGCTACCTTACCAAAGTTTTATATCCGCTCAAGCAGCTTCGGAGTAGAGTCTATAGGGTTCTTTAAATACAGAATCATGTCATCTGTAAGGAGAGAAAGTTTCAGTTCCTCTTTCCCTTTTCCTCCTCACTCCAGTTAGAATGGCCAAGATCCAGAAATCTAATAACGTATGCTGGAGGGGATGTGGCCAGGAGGGATCACTACTACACTGCTGGTGGGATTGCAAACTCGTTCAACCACTATGGAAAGCAGTATGGCAGTATCCCAAAAAGACTAAACATAGAGCTCCCCTGTGATCCAGCAATTTCACTACTTGCCAATCGTCCAGAGAGGACATACTAAATTCACTACAACAATAACATTTATCACAGCACTATTTACTATAGCAAAGGTATGGAACCAACCCAGATGCCCGTCAGTTGATGGGTAGATCAAATATGGTATTTTTACACAATGGAATTCTGTGCTTCTGTCAGAAAGAATGACATAGACGAATTTATAAGGAAATAGAAAGACTGTGAAGTTTAGAAATTAGTTTCTGTCTCCTTCTCTCTCTCCTTCTCTATCTCTGTAAAATTTAGAAGTTCCTGTTTCTCTCTCTCTCTCTCTCTCTCTCTCTCTCTCTCTCTCTCTCTCTCTCTCTCTCTCTCTCTCTCTCTCTCTCTCTCTCTATCTCTCTCTCTCTCTCTCTCTCTCCAAAACTTAGCCTTGAACTTAGGGCCTGAGCTACTTTTGCTCAAGGTTAGCACTCTACCATTTGAACCACAGTGCTGCTTCTGGCTTGCTATTTTCACGTAGTATTGAGGAATCTAACCCAGGCCTTCATCCTTGATAGGTTAGCACTCTACCACTAAGCCACACAGTCAGCTTTTAGAGGTTTCTGACAAAGGTTTTCCTACATGCTATTATTTCTTCTGTGAGTGCTCTTAATGCTTGCTGAAGGTTGACTTTGTTTAGAAGACTTACCCTAATGCTCCCATATACAGAGATTCTATACATAGCTAAATGTTTTTCATTACTCAGAATTTCTGTATTGTGTATGTTCTGAAATGTACTGAAGACTGACTTCTGATTAAAAGTCATTGCACATTTGTTCTATTGATTAGTTTTCTTTTCTTCTATGGGAATCAGGTTTGTGATGAACACAGAAGTATGCCTTCCAGGTCAAACACTTTCCACATTTGTAATATTCATAAGGTTTTTCTCTCCTATGTGCATTTTATACTTAGTCATGCGTTCATGATGGATTTTTCATATTCTTCTATTCATACGATTTTTATCCTGTGTCTGCGTGGTATCATGCAAACTCAACTATGAGTTCTTCAAAAAGATTTCCCTTTCATTTTATTCATAGGATTCTATCCTGTGGGTGTTTAGTGATAAATCTTGACTTGTGCCTTCTGGGGAAAAGACTGAACATTTGCTACATTCATTAAGGGTTTTATCTTGTGTTGGTTCTGTGACACAAGCTGAGTTTTCTTCCACAGACTAAAAAGTCTTTCCTATTTATTACATTGCTAAGGCTTCTCATATGTGTGAACTCTCTTACGCTACCTGAAGGGTTAATACTGCAGAAAGACCTTCAACTTTGGTTATATTCCTAAGGTTTCTAATATGTGTGAATTCTGTTATGCCTCCTGTAATGTGACTTCCATCTGAAGGTCTTACCACATTTGATGCACTCGTACAGTTTCTCTCCTGTGTGTGTTCTCTGATGCAATTTGAGGGAAGACTTCCATTTGAAAGACATTCCACATCGGTTACATTCATAAGGTTTTTCTCCTGTTTGAATTGTCTTATGCATGTTGAGGTTTGGCTTCTGTGTGAAGGACTTTCCACATATGTTACACTCATAAGGTGTTTCTCCTGAGCATATTCTCTGATGAACATGGAGTTTTACCTTCCATTTGAAAGACTTTCCGCATTCACTACATGCATAAGTTTTCTCTCCTGTGTGTGTTCTATTATGCCCATCAAGATATGACTTCCACTTGAAGGTCTTTCCACATTTGTTGCACACATAAGGTTTCTCTCCTGTGTGTGTTCTTTGATGCAATTTGAGGGAAGATTTCTGTCTGAAAGACTTTACACATTGGTTACATTCATAAGGTTTCACTCCTGTGTGTATTCTCTGATGAACACGAAGTTTTCCCTTCCTTGGAAAGACTTTCCACATTCATTAAACTTATAAGATTTCTCTCCTGTGTGTGTTATTTGATGAACTCGAAGGTGTATCTTCTGGGTGAAAGACTTTTCACATTTGTTACATTCATAAGGTTTCTCTTCTGTGTGTCTTCTCTGGTGCAAAGTGAGGTTTGATTTCAGTCTAAAAGTCTTCCCACATTTATCCCATTCATAAGATTTCTCTTCTGTGTGAGATCTCTGATGTGTGCTGAGAGCTGGCTTCTGGGCCGAAATTTTATTACGTTCCTCATATTCATAAGGTTTGTCTTCTCTTGGAGATCGAGGTTGGAGCGTCAGGTCTGACTTCTCAGAAATTAATTTTCACACTTGATGTACGCATCACATATCTCAGGATATTTGCTCTGAGGTATTGTAAGGCGTATTTCATTACTGAAAGATTTCTCACATTCACTACATGTATGAGGAGTCTCTCCTGTGTACATTTTCGGATGTGTAGTGATGGTCGGTGTTAAGTACAATATTTTTCATCACACAGTACAGTTAGCAGTTTTCCTCCCTCCCTGAAGAATTTCTTGGATAGGGAGAACAGAATTATGATACTACAGATCTTTTGGACTGTCACAATCATGAATAAAATGCTCTGAATATCCGATGGATTTTTTAAGAACAGGAGACATACGAGATCTATATGCAGCATGCACCACATCAGGCTTAGGAGACAGAAGCATGTTCTGACATTTAATGAACTCCTCAGTCCTCACCCCTAAGTTGTTACCGTTATTACTAATCAGCTCTGGATTATGTGTAGAGCTCAAATTTAAAGTTGTTGCTAATCTCACGTTTTCCTCCACTTCGATACTACTTGCAACTGCTACTTCACAAAGACATTTATGTGGACTTTCCTGGCAGGTCTTGAACACATTTTCCATTACCTGGACATCTAAAATGAGTCATAGAAAAAAAAGACACAAACATACATGAGATACAAATATTCCTTACTGTAAAGGTAATGACTTTACTTTCCCATCCTAAGTGTTAGATATTTTAAAATATAAAAGTGGAAATTGATTTGTGAGAAATATATGCTTTTCTCCCTAAGATATTTAGAAAATGATATATTACAATAACCAATAACGTTTTTCTGTGTTTTAGTTCTCCTTTTATATCACAGGAACTATTTATTGAAATTACCCATCTATGTATTGCTACAGTTTTAAGCTGAGTACTACCTATAGTATACCTGCAGCTGTTTTTTTCAAATACTGTTTTGTTTATACAATGAGGAATAGCAGCCTTTCTTTTATTTTTGAGAAATAATCTAAATATTGTGTTGTTTTGCATCTTTTTAAAACCTTCTTTTCTTTTCTTTTCTTTTTTTTTTGTAGTTCATAGGCATCGGCCCTGTCCCTGAACACTTCAGCAGAAGACTCTAACCCCTATCCTTGAGCTACAGCCCCACTTCCTGTTTTCTAGAGTTAACTACAGATAAGAGTCTCAGGTCCTGAGACTCAGATAGGATTACCTTACCCAGTTTCAATGCTGTTTGCTTATTAACCGTTAAGTGAGGAACACGAATTTTTTCTGTTTGCCTTTGATCCAAGCAAGAACGATTCTTGAGAGTAAGGACTTACACCTAAATCCCTTTAGTTACAACTTCTCACTAAAGTATCAATTTAGGTATTTGTGGGAATTTTGAAATTTGTTTCTTTCCATTTGAAGTCTTATAAAAATTCCTTTTCTAACACTCCTGTCCCTCAGAACCATGGAAGACCAGAAAATCTCCAGCTCATTGTCTAGTTAATTTTCTTATGTTGATTGAAACTTTGTTGTTTTTTTTCCTTCCATTCCTGGGTTTGAACTTAGGACCTAACCACTGTCCTTGGATTTTCTCAAGACTAGATCCCTACCAATGAAGTCATTACTTCTGGCTTTTTCTATGTATGTGGTAATAAGGAATCAAACGTGTGTCTTTGTGCATGCTAGGCAAGCACTCTACCACTAGGCTCAATTCCTGGTGGAAAGGTCTGGTTCTGAATACCAGTTTCTTCCTACCAGAAAAAGATATTATCCTTATAAGACAATAATGACCTGACTTATTCCTTGTTTGCTCAATCATTTATAGTCTTAGTTTTAAAGAAATAAAATATCTTTCTTTCTTTCTTTCTTTCTTTCTTTCTTTCTTTCTTTCTTTCTTTCTTTCTTTCTTTCTTTCTTCCTTTCCATCCTTCCCTCTTTCTTCCCTCTTTCTGATTCCTTTCTTTCTTTCTTTCTTTCTTTCTTTCTTTCTTTCTTTCTTTCTTCCTTCCTTTCTTTCTTGTTTTGCAGTCATGGGACTTGAATTCTAGAGCTGGCTGTTCTTCCTGAGCTCTTCAGCTCAAGGCTACTGCCCTATGTCTTTAGCCTCAACCCCACTTCTCATTTTCTATTGGTTCATTGGAGACAAGAGTCTAAGGTGTTTTTGTGATAGGTTAGTCTTTGAATCTTGATCCTCAGATCTCAGCCTCCTAAGTAGCTAGGATTACAGGCATGAGCCACGGGCTCATGGCTTTCTCATTTTATTTTGTTTCACAGTGATTTCTACAGAGAAATCTAACTTTAACTCTACTGCCACATAGAATTCATTATATCACCCTATGATTCTTGGTGCCGGGGGTTTGGGCTAGCATGCACAAAGACCTGGTTCAGTTCCTTGGTACTACATACAAAGAAAAAGCCAGAAGTGGTGCTATGACTCAAGAAGTAGAGAGCTAGCCTTAAGAAAACCCAAGGACCATTCTTAGGCCCTGAGACCAAGCATAGGATTGGGAAAAGAAAATGATTCTTGATTCATTCACAAAGAATTCCGTAGGTTCCACACAGGATTTAGGGTAACTAAGAATATTATAGCTCAGTACATCACAACATGAACTTACCAATGGGGCTCAGGCTCCACATCAATATGAAGATGCATTCACTCACTTGTGATATTCTTGTCAGAGGAATTTCCTATCCAGAGTTCTGCACAGTGCTCTAGCTTGTCAATTAATACAGGTTTGGGAACACAGGGCCCTGTAAATTAGAAACAGTAGAGAATTATTGCTTATGCTGTGTCATCATTGCTTTAAGTTCGCAGACATCCTACTCACAAGTTATCTATTAAATCTTTTTTCTCATTTCTCACTGGCTCCATGGTTGACTTTTCCCCAGCTCTAGATTCATTTTGTATGGCATAAACTTAGCTGTCTTGCTCAAGGCTAGAAAAATACCAGTTTGAGTCCCAGCTCCACTTACATGCATAGGTCTTCATGCATGCTAGGCAAGCACTCAACCACAAAGTCAAACTCTTGACACTCCACTAACATTTTTGAGGGGTTACTTGGAGTTATAGAGTTTCATGGCAATTTTTATGCCATTGCTGGCTTCAAATTAGAATTCTTAGATTTCTTCCTCCTGAATATTTTAAGATTACAGGCTTGAAACTTTGCACCTAGTGCCAGGTTTCCATTATAAACTCACTGTTTAGTGATTTGTAGATCCTATTTCCAATAATGATATATATTCTATTCTGGATTGTTTATCCACTTACAATTACTGTGTAAGTTTGGAATGTCGTCTCCATTAGAGGAAACATAATTTAGAACTGTTGTCAAAGTATCCTGAAGGTATCTTGAAGAATGAGTACAAAATTACCTTAGGTTTTCTTTAGAAAGTAATGATACTTCTCAGGGCCTGGAATCTTTCATTTAAATAGTATTGAAAGTTTGATAAACATTCACGTATCTGCAAAATAACAAGGCACTTGGCCTTGCAAGTGAATTTGACTTTTGCTCAACTAAGGACACCAGGATGCTGTAGGTCTCCAGCATTACATCTCTGTACAGGGTCCTCTGAGCATTGTCCAGATGCTGCCACTCCTCCCAGCTGAAATCCACAGCTACATCATCAAATGACACCAGCTTCTGGAATGGCACATTTTCATCAAGTAATTAGCACTGAGTTATAAACACACCATGTCTGGAATTTTATTCTTTTTTTGTTGGAATTTTATTCCTTTACTTAAATGTTTATACTTACATGAAATATTGACCTGAAAAGCTTAGGGATGGTGCCTAGGCCCAGAGTTCAAGTCCCAAGACCCACAAAAAAATAAAAAGGCAAGCCAGGTGTTGGTGGCTCACGCCTCTCATCCTAGCTACTCAGGAGACTGAGATCTGAGGACCATGGTTCAAAGCCAGCCTGGCACAAAATTCCATGAGACTCCTTTCCAATTACCCACCATAAAATGATTAATGACTTGTGGCATATCATGGTAGAGCAATTGTGGTATCGACAAAAATAATTCGGGGGAGTAGATTTAGGTTATAAATGGAATTATTCCATTTATACATTATATGATGACATATGCTGGTACTGTGAGAATATTGCAATATCTTAGGGTATCAAGTAATAATACTGTGAAGTACACCCAGAATGTTAATATTCTATGTCTGGCATAATAGTCACTTGGGGAAGAACCTTTTTTTTCTTTTTTTGGCTGGGGGATTTGTAAGGCTTGAACTCTGGGCCTGGGCACTGTTCCTGAGCTCTTCAACTCAAGGCTATCACCCTACCTATGAAGCCACAGTGCCATTTCCCATATTCTAGTGGTTAACTGTAGATGAGAGTCTCATAGACTTTCTAATGCCCAGGCTGGCTTTGAACTAAATCTTTAGATATCAGCCTGATATCTGAGTAGCTAGGATTACAGGTAGAAGTCACTGCACCTGGCAAGAAATTTATTTCTTGCTGTTTTATACTACAAATTTACTGTATGTTTTACTTTTTCAAAAAGACTGAGGATGACCTTTGTTCTGTATATAATGGAAAGAGGGGTAGGGAGCTGTGAGCAGAATAACTGAGGGGCAATACTCAGGGTAGGACAATAGCCTTAAACTGAAGAGCTCACGGCCCAAGGTCCAAGCCCCATGACTTTCCCCACTACCCCACAAAAACGGGAAAAAAATTGGAGATTGGAGAGGATTTTCTAAAAAGAATATATAGAAATAGTAGTTCAAAATGTAGAAAGAAGTTCAATATTTACAGTCATAGGAAAAATTAAAATTACAATGAAATCATTACTTTAAATATGTTAATATAAATATAGTTTTAAACAAAAAGATCCACATACACACACACAAACACACACACACACACACGCATACAAAAAAACAACTTTCAAAGTCTAACTATTACTGGGAAGGTAGTGAGAAGAAGTAGAAATTTGGAATACTTCTGCAAGGAATATAAAACAATCAAAAATTGCGTGGAGAGTGCTAAAAAAGTACTAAATATAGAATTACATAGAAATATGGTCCAACACTTCTATTTCTAGATTTGCACCTAATGGAAGAGAAAGCAGAGACTAGAACAAATATGTGGAGAATCCATTCACAACTATTAATAATAATCAAAAGATAGAAATATGCAAAACAATGCATTGAAAAGGAAGAACATTTTACTATATTTTACAGATGAATCTTGATTACAGTAAACTAAAAATACAGCAGTCATAAAGGAAGAGCTAGGGTATGTTTTCCCTTCCAGAGCTTCCAAGAATCAACAAACCCTTAGAGCCAAAAAGCACGATGGTTCCAGAGAATGGAGTAGAGAGGAACAGGAGCTGAATGTTTAATGATTATACATGGAAGATGAAAATTGCTCTAGGTGGGTAGAATGAAGAGAGAACTGTACCCTAAACAATGGTTATGTAGCCACACAGGATGGGACACACCTATACTCCCTGGTCTTGGGAAACTCAAGAAGGATTTCTAGCCATCCTAGATGCATGGAAAGATCTATCATAAAAAGTAATGTGGAGGGGCTGGGAGTTTGGCATAGTTGTAGAGTGCTTGTATGAAGACGAAGGTTCAATTCCGCAGTACCACATACACAGAAAAAACCAGAAGTAGTGCTGTGGCTCAAGTAGAAGATCACTAGGCTTGAGGAAAGCTGAAGGACAGTGCTCACACCGAGTTCCAGCCAAAGGGCTTGTTTAAAAAAAAACCAGAAAGCTGAGCATGATGCGGTGGTGGCTCACTTCTATAATCCTAGCTACTCATGAGGCTGAGATCTGAGGATCAGGGTTTAAAGCCATCCTGGCACAAAAAGACGTGAGACTCTTATCTCCAATTTACCTTTAGAAAATGGGAAGTGGGGCTTGGCTCCAGGGTAAGGTGGTAGCCTGGAGCTGAAGAGCTCAGGGATAGTGCCCAGGCTGAATTCACGATCTATGACCCACCAAAAAAAAAACAAAAAACAAAAAACAAAAAATAATATGGAAAAATTTGGATTTTGTGAATTTTATCAGGCATATAAATGTCTTTTTTTGCTATTGAAATAACAAATTGTTTGGAAACATTTTAAAAGATTTTACCTAGAAATGTACACTACAAATGGAATTAACAACAAACACAAAATATGCAAAAGATACAAATTATCACAATATGGCTATCCTGCTTCTGTATCTTTTCACTGACTCCTGTTCAAATGAGTCACATATTCTGAATCATTTCTCCCAGTCGATATATGCCACACATGTTAGCTTGTACTGAACTTCTTGGGAAATCAAAAGTAAATACTAAGCAAATGTGTGTTAGATTTTGTCAACAGTGATATTTCAAATATAAATCCCTACTCATTGCATTATTTAATATCAATGCCGGAATCTAACTTACACTGGCAGAATCTTCAATGTTTTGAGAATCTTCAAAAGGGTGTGTAAATATTTAGGATCGTTATGTCTTCCTGGGGGAAAGATCCCTTTAGTAGTATGTAGTCACCTTCTTTGTCTTTTCTTACTAATTTTAGTTTGAAGTCTATTGTATCTGATATGAGGATGGCAACTCCAGCCTGTTTATGGGGGCAGTTAGCTTGATAGAGTTTATTCCAACCTCTCACTTTCAAAAGATGATTGTTTTTGGGTAAGATGTGTCTCTTGAAGACAGCAGAACGATGGCTCTTGCTTTTTGATCCAACTAGACAGCCTATGCCGTTTAATTGGAGAGTTAAGTCCAGTGATATTGAGAGTTAGGATTGAGAAATATTTATTAGTTCCTACCATTTTAAAAGCTTTTAGTAGGGCCTGTGTCTTGACAGTTCTTGTGGTCCTTAGATGGTATGCTGTTTAGGTGCCATTTCTTTCCCTATATTGCATTTATTTTGGTTTTCTATGTATAGAGCGTCTTTGAGAATTCTCTGTAGTGTTGGTTTTGTTTCGACATATTGTTGCAGCTTTTCCCTGGAATGGAATGTTTTTATTGTTCCCTCATTTATGAATGAGAGCTTAGCTGGCTACAGTATTCTTGGTTGGTAGTTATTTGATTTAAGGGTATGACATATATGCTTCCAGTCACTTCGTGCTTGCATGGTCTCTGCTGAGAAATCTGGGGTTATTCTGATTGGTTTGCCTTTATAGGTTACTGATCCCTTTTCCCTGGCTGCCTTTAGGATCTTTCCTTTCGTTTCTATTGATCCAGTTCGGATCACAATGTGGCAGTGGGATGTTCTTTTCTGGTCAGGTCTGTTTGGGGTTCTAAAAGCTTCTTGTATCTGGATGGCCCTGCCCTTCTGGATATTTGGGAAATTCTCTGAGATGATTCCCTGAAGTATATTTCCAATACCATTGACCTCTTTCTCCACGCCCTCCTCAATACCAACTAGTCTTAAATTAGGCTTCCTAATTGCATCTTAGACCTCCTGAAGCGCTCTCTCATATTTCCTAGATTTGGATTGACTCATTTTCTGTTCTTTCTCTATAATACCTAAATTATCTTCAGCCCCGGAAGTTCTCTCCTCTGCATTGTCTAACCTGCTATCAAAGCTATCTACTTTATCTTTCATCTCCCTTGCTTCTAATTGCTCACTTTTGATGCCTTGCATCTCTTGTTTTAGATCATGTATGGATTTCTTTATCTCCTTGATTTCCTTTTAAGTGGTTAGCTCAGTATCTTTATTTTCTTTGGACATTTGCTGGAGTTTGGTCACGTTTTTACTTGTGAATTCTATGAATTCATCCATCTTTCTTTGAAAAACCTTTGTTATGGCCTCCTTTATGGCTTCTTCTCTTTCATTATCACCTTGTTTTTGCTTTCCTCTTGTTCAGCTATGGCTTCCTCCATTATCTCTTTCTTTATATTTTCACATTTTCCATTAATGATGTTTATCAATTGCATTTGTGTAGCACTTGGAAGACTCTCCTCTAGGTGTGCCAGTGACTGTTCCATTGTCTGTTTGCATTGGGTGGGGGATGTTGTTTCTTGATTTGACATTTTTCTTGAGTTTCTTGTTCTGCCCATTTGAAAATGGGAACAAGATTACTACTAAATACGATTATAGTTTTTCAGATATAACCAACCTAGACCTCTGTAGCTGGCAGACACTAGATGTTCACAAGTTTTGATTGGTATTATCACTCTTTCTTTTTGTGCACTTACAGGCCAGTCTAATACAACCACTGATAAGCGATTTATACCCAAAACAATAAGCCTCTCAATCCAATCTCGATTGTCTGTAAGTCCCTCTGACCCTAGAGAATAATTAACCACCTACATATACAATATTGCTCAACAGCCATCAAGTGTAGATCCGTGCAGTATAAGGGTTGAAAGACGAGCAGAGGTCCAGAGATAGAAAAAAAGAATGAGAAAGGTCAGGGGAGGTACAAGAGGATTAACGTAGGAGAGTAAGAATATTGTAGTCATGAAGAAAAGGTATAGCATAAGGATAACTGACCTAACTTGGTAAGTAGGTAGCATATTTGAGTACAAAGTTTGGAAAGTATTAGAATAAAACTTATGTGTTGCTGCACGACTAGCTCTTAGCCCAACCAGTGGCCTCACAGTGGACCATGGGATGGATCTGTTTTTCTTGTCTACATTGAGGGAAAGGGGTATTTCACAAGAGGCAGAAACGAAGATTTCAGAAGCCAATGCTGTGAGTGAATTAGCTCGTAAAAATCATTTTCATTTTCTTTTATCTTTCTGCCAGTCTTGGGGCTTGAATTCAGGGCCTGAGCACTGTCCTCGGGTTTTCTCAAGTCTAGCCCTCTGCCACTTGAGCCACAGTGCCACATCTAGATTTTCTATCTATGTGATACTGAGCAATCAAACCCAGATCTTCATGGATGCTAGGCAAGCACTCTACCACTATGCCAAACTCTCAACCCTGGCATAGTCATTAGAAAGTCATCATCATCATATCAAAATATCCTTTCTCCTACAAAGAATGAACACTTATCTATGTGTGTAATGCTTTTTATAAATTTCACTAATTCTTATGTGTTTTTCCCTCTTGCATTTTTTACACATGACAGCAAAGCTAATCTTCAGGAAATAATTGATTAGGATAGAGAAACCTAATAATATCCTAGTAGATTGACGTCAAAAATATGTGCAAGATGCCCTGTGTGTTTGACCTAGTGGTAGAGTCCTTGCTTACCACGCAAAAAGACTCAGGTTTGATTCCTCATTACCACATACATAGAAAACGCTGCAAGTGGTGCTGTGGCTCGGTGGGACAGCTAAAGCCTAAAGAAAGCCGAAGAATAATGTTCACACTCTGAGGTCAAGTCCCAAGACTAGCAAAAACAAAAAAAAATTCGACAAGGGGCAAAATGCAGGCAGAGAAGGCACTGTGAAGCAAATGTTTTGTAAAGGATGAGGGCAATATTGACCCTTAAGTTTGGATCTTACCTAAGAAAGGCTCCTTGAGCCTGAGACCAGACTGGTTGTTGGGCCTAGTGGAAGACATTGGGAATGGACAAATAAGGTGTGCTGTTTACTACATCCACATGTATATTGTGAGATTGGAGGAGAGATTCAGCCTCCAGTATGTTTTTGGTGAGGTCTTCTGTGAGCAAGGATCTTTGGTCATTGGCCCCTGAAAGGTGACCCTGCCTCCCTCACAATGGAACAGAATATGGAACCCTGGTAACCAAGCCACTGTAACTAACAACCAGCTCAAGCCAGCTCACTTGGCCTGTGGCTCAGGAGGAAGAAAGATGTTGCTGTGCTGTTGCCAAAGGTCAGGAAACTCGAGTCTCAGGCATGGATGTTGTGGATGTCTTAATCAAAGATGTACATGCTAGATCTTTGCCAAGCCACAAATCCAGTATAACAGGCCTTTCTCTAAGAAGAAGGCCAGGAAATCCAGGGCAACCAGATGAGGTTAATTTCTAAGAAGAAATGTATTTGACCCCATCATCCTCCCCACACACTACAACTTTCTTTTTTTTTTCATTTTTTTATTGTAATTAGTAAAAGGGTTACATGATATTTGCCAGGTAGAAGGCGCATTAATTCACATAAATTGATATCCTTTCACATGTCTTGGTACCCATTTCCCTCCA
>NW_028327332.1:0-36499 GCF_031878675.1 Megascapheus bottae
TTTAGGGTTAGGGTTAAGGTTAGGGTTAGGGTTAGGGTTAGACTGAGGGTTATGGTTAGGGTTAGGGTAAGGGTTAGGGTTAGGGTTAGGGTTAGGGTTAGGGTAAGGGTTAGGGTTAGGGTTAGGGTTACTGTAAGGGTAAGTGTTAGGGTTAGGGTTATGGTTAGGGTTAGGCTGAGGGTAATGGTTAGGGTTTGGGGTAGTGTTAAGGTTAGTTTTAAGGTTATGGTTAGGGTAAGCATAAAGGTTAGGGTTAGGGTTAGGGTTAGGCTTAGGATTAGGGTTAGGTTTAGGTGTAGGGTTAGGGTTAAGGTAAGTGTAAGGGTTAGGATTAGGGTTAGGGTTAGGGTTAACGTTAAGGTTTGGGTTAGGGAAAGGGTAAGTTTTAGGGTTAGATTTAGGGTTAGGGTTAGGGTAAGTATTAGGGATAGGGTTAGGGTTAGGCTAAGGGTTAGGGTTAGGGTTAGGGTTGGGGTTAGCATTAAGGTTAGGCTTAGGGTTAGGGTAAGGTTAAGGGTTATGGTTATGGTTAGGGTTAGGGTTAGGTTTAGGGTAAGGGTAAGGGTTAGGTTTAGGGTTAGGTTTAAGGTTAGGGTTATGGTTGGGGTTAGGTTTAGGATTAGGCTTCGGGTTAGGGAAAGGGTTAGGGTTAGGTTTAGGGTAAGGATTAGGGTTAGGGGTTAGGGTTAGGGTTAGGGATAGGGTGAGGGTAAGGGTTAAGGTTAGTGTTCGGTTTAGGGTTAAGGTTAGGGTTAGAGTAAAGGTGAGGGCTAGGGGTTAGTGTTAGGGTTAGGGTTAGGTTTATGTTTAGGGTAAGGGTAAGGTTTAGGGTTAGGTTTAGTGTTATAGATTAGGGTTAGGGTTATGGTAAAGGTTAGGGTTAGGGTTAGGGTTAGGGTTAGAGTTATTTGTTAGGGTTAGGGTAAAGGTAAGGGTTAGAGTTAAGGTTAGGTTTAGGGTTAGGGTTTAGGGTTAGGGTTAGGATTAGGGTAAGGGTTAGGGTTAGGGTAAGGGTAAGTGTTAGGGTTAGGGTTAGGGTTAGGGTTAGGCTGAGGTAAGGGTTAGGGTTCGGGGTAGTGTTAGGGTTAGTTTTAGGGTTAGGGTTAGGGTAAGGATAAGGGTTAGGTTTAGGGTTAGGGTTAAGCTTAGGGTTAGGGTTAGGGTTAGGGTTAGGATTAGGGTTAGGTTTAGGTGTAGGGTTAGGGTTAAGGTAAGTGTAAGGGTTAGGATTAGGGTTAGGTTTAGGGTTAAGGTTAGGTTTTGGGTTAGGGAAAGGGTAAGGTTTAGGATTAGGGTTAGGGTTAGGGTTAGGGTAAGTATTAGGGTTAGGGTTAGGGTTAGGCTAAGGGTTAGGGTTAGGGTTAAGGTTAGGGTTAGCATTAAGATTAGACTTAGGTTTAGGGTAAGGGTAAGGGTTATGGTTAGGGTTAGTGTTAGGTTTAGGGTTTGGGTAAGGATAAGGGTTAGGGTTAGTTTAGGGTTAAGGTTAGGGTTAGGGTTATTGTTAGGATTAGGCTTAGGGTTAGGGAAAGGGTTAGGGTTAGGTTTAGGGTAAGGATTAGGGTTAGGGGTTAGGGTTAGCGTTAGGTATAGGGTGAGGGTAAGGGTTAGGGTTACTGTTCGGTTTAGGGTTAAGTTTCGGGTTAGGGTAAAGGTAAGGGTTAGGGTTAATGTGAGGGTTAGGGGTTAGTGTTAGGGTTAGGGTTAGGTTTATGGTTAGGGTAAGGGTAAGGTTTAGGGTTAGGGTTAGGGGTTAGGGTTAGGGTTAGGGTAAGTTTTAGGGTTAGGTTTAGGGTAAGGGTAAGGTTTAGGTTTAGGGTTAGGGTTAGGTTTGGGGTTAGGGTTAGTGTAAGCGTAAGGGTTAAGATTAGGGTTATGGGTAGGGTAAGGGTAAGGGTTAAGGTTATGGTTAGGGTTAGGGATAGGGTAAGGATAAGGGTTAGGAGTTAGGGTTAGGGTTAGGTATAGGTTGAGGGTAAGGGTTATGGTTAGTGTTCGGTTTAGGGTTAAGGTTAGGGTTAGGGTAATGTTAAGGGTTAGGGATAGGGTGAGGGTTAGGGGTTAGTGTTAGGGTTAGGGTTAGGTTTATGGTTATGGTAAGGGTAAGGTTTAGGGTTAGGGTTAGGGTTAGGGTAGTTTTAGGGTTAGGTTTAGGGTAAGGGTAAGGTTTAGGGTTAGAGTTAGCGTTAGGTTTGGGGTTAGGGTTAGTGTAAGAGTAAGGGTTACGGTTAGTGTTATGTGTAGGGTAAGGGTAAGCTTTAGGTTTAGGGTTAGGTTTATGGTTTTGGTTATGGTTAGGGTTAGGCTAAGGGGTGGTTTAGGGTTAGGGTTAGCGTTAGGGTTGGGGTTAGGGTTAGAGGTAGAGTTGGGGTTAGGGTAAGTGTAAGGGTTAGGGTTAGGGTTAGGGTTAGCGTAAGGCTTAGGGTTAGGGTAAGGATTAGGGTTAGGGTTAGGGTTAGGTTTAGTATTAAGGTTAGGGTTAGGGTTAGGGTTAGAGTTAGAGAAAGGTTAAGGGTTAGGGTTAGGGTTAGGTCTAGGGTTAGGGTTAGGGTAAGGGTTAGAGTTAGGGTTAGTGTTCGGTTTACGGTTAAGGTTAGGGTTAGGGTAAAGTTAAGTGTTAGGGTTAGGGTGAGGGTCAGGGGTTAGTTTTAGGGTTAGGTTTAGGTTTATGGTTAGGGTAAGGTAAGGTTTAGGGTTAGGGTTAGGGGTTAGGCTTAGGGTTAGGTTTGAGGTTAGGGTTAGGGTAAGAGTAAGGGTTAGAGTTAGGGTTAGGGTTAGGGTAAGGGTAAGGGTTAGGGTTATGGTTATGGTTAGGGTTAAGTTTAGGCTTAGGGTTAGGGTCAGGCTGAGGGTTAGGGTTAGGGTTAGGGTTCTGGTTACGGTTGGGGTTAGGGTTAGAGGTAGGGTTGGGGTTGGGGTAAGGGTAAGGGTTAGGGTTAGGGTTAGGGTTAGGGTAAGGCTTAGGGTTAGGGTTAGGGTAAGGATTAGTTTTAGGGGTTAGGGTTAGCGTTAGGTATAGGGTGAGGGTAAGGGCTATGGTTAGTGTTCGGTTTAGGGTTAAGGTTAGGGTTAGGGTAAAGGTAAGTGTTATGGTTAGGGTGAGGGTTAGGCGTTAGTGTTAGGGTTAGGGTTAGGGTTTATGGTTAGGGTAAAGTTAAGGTTTAGGGTTAAGGTTAGGGGTTAGGATTAGTGTTAGGCTTAGGGTAAGATTTACGGTTAGGTTTAGGGTAAGGGTAAGGTTTAGGGTTAGGGTTCAGGTTAGGTTTGGGGTTGGGTTTAGTATAAGGGTAAGGGTTAGGGTTAGGGTTATGGGTAGGGTAAGGGTAAGCTTTAGGGTTAGGGTTAGGGTTAAGGTTATGGTTAGGGTTAGGGTTAGGCTAAGGGTTAGGTTTAGGGTTAGGGTAAGGGTTAGGGTTGGGGTTAGGATTACAGGTAGGGTTGGGGTTAGGGTAAGGGTAAGGGTTAGGGTTAGGGTTAGGGTAAGGTTTAGGGTTAGGGTAAGGTTTAGGGTTAGGGTTAGGGTTAGGGTTAGGGTTAGCATTAAGGTTAGGGTTAGGGTTAGGGTTAGGGAAAGGTTAAGTGTTAGGGTCAGGGTTAGGGTTAGGTCTAGGATTAGAGTTAGGATAAGGGTTAGGGTTAGGGTTAGTGTTCGGTTTAGGGTTAAGGTTAGGGTTAGGGTAAAGTTGAAGGTTAGGCTTAGGGTGAGGTTTAGGGGTTAGTATTAGGGTTAGGGTTAGGTTTATGGTTAGGGTACGGCAAGGTTTAGGGTTAGGGTTAGGGTTAGGCGTTAGTGTTTGTGTTAAGGTTAGGGTAAGGGTTAGGGTTAAGTTTAGGGTAAGGGTAATGTTTAGGGTTAGGCTTAGTGTTAGGTTTGGGGTTAGGGTTAGGGTAAGAGTAAGGGTTAGGGTTAGGGTTAGGGTAAGGGTAAGTGTTAGGGTTAGGGTTATGGTTAGGGTTAAGGTTAGGGTTAGGGTTAGGGTTAGGCTGAGGGTTAGTTTTAGTGTTAGGGTAAGGGTTAGGATTAGGGTAAGGGTTAGTGTTAGGATTAAGGTTAGGTTTAGGGTTAGCGTTAGGGTTAGGGAAAGGGTAAGGCTTTGGTTTAGGGTTAGGGTTAGGGTTAGGGTAAGGATAAGGGTTAGCTTTAGGTTTAGGGTAAGGGTTATGGTTAGGGATAGTGTTAGGTTTAGGGTTAGGGTAAGGGTAAGGGTTAGGGTTAGGTTAGGGTTAAGGGTAGGGTTAGGGTTAGGGTTAGAATTAGGATTAGGCTTAGGGTTAGGAAAAGGTTTAGGGGTAGGTTTGGGGTAAGGATTAGGGTTAGGAGTTAGGGTTAGGGTTAGGTATAGGTTGAGGGTAAGGGTTAGGGTTAGTGTTCGGTTTAGGGTTAAGTTTAGGGTTAGGGTAAAGGTAAGGGTTAGGGTTAGGGTGAGGGTTAGGGGTTAGTGTTAGGGTTAGGGTTAGGTTTATGGTTAGGGTAAGGGTAAGGTTTAAGGTTAGGTTTAGCGTTAGGGTAAGTTTAGGGTTAGGTTTAGGGTAAGGGTAAGCTTTAGGTTTAGGGTTAGGGTTAAGGTTATGGTTAGGGTTAGGGTTAGGCTAAGGGGTAGGTTTAGGGTTAGGGTTAGCGTTAGGGTTGGGGTTAGTGTAAGAGGTAGGGTTGGGGTTAGGGTAAGGGTAAGGGTTAGGGTTAGTGTTAGGGTTAGGGTAAGGCTTAGGGTTAGGGTAAGGATTAGGGTTAGGGTTAGGTTTAGGATTAAGGTTAGGGTTAGGGTTAGGGTTAGAGTTAGTGAAAGGTTAAGGGTTAGGGTTACGGTTAGGTCTAGGGTTAGGGTTAGGGTAAGGGTTAGGGTTAGGGTTAGTGTTCGGTTTACGGTTAAGGTTAGGGTTAGGGTAAAGTTAAGTGTTAGGGTTAGGGTGAGGGTCAGGGGTTAGTTTTAGGGTTAGGTTTAGGTTTATGGTTAGGGTAAGGTAAGGTTTAGGGTTAGGGTTAGGGGTTAGGGTTAGGGTTAGGGTTAGGGTAAGTGTTAGGGTTAGGTTTAGGGTAGGGGTAAGGTTTAGGGTTAGGCTTAGGGTTAGGTTTGGGGTTAGGGTTAGGGTAAGAGTAAGGGTTAGAGTTAGGGTTAGGGTTAGGGTAAGGGTAAGGGTTAGGGTTATGGTTATGGTTAGGGTTAAGCTTATGGTTAGGGTTAGGGTTAGGGTTAGGTTTAGGGTTAGGGTTAGGGTTAGGGTAAGGGTTAGGGTTAGGGTTAGGGTTAGGGTAATGGTAAGTGTTAGGGTTAGGGTTAGGGTTAGGGTTAGGCTGAGCATAAGGGTTAGGGTTTGGGGTAGTGTTAGGGTTAGTTTTAGGGTTACGGTTAGGGTAAGCATAAGGGTTAGGGTTAGGGTTAGGGTTAAGTTTAGGTTTATGGTTAGGGTTAGGCTTAGGATTAGGGTTAAGTTTTGGTGTAGGGTTAGGGTTAAGGTAAGTGTAAGAGTTAGGATTAGGGTTAGGGTTAGGGTTAAGGTTAAGGTTTGGGTTAGGGAAAGGGTAAGGTTTAGGGTTAGAGTTAGGGTTAGGGTTAGGGTAGGTATTAATGTTAGGGTTAGCGTTAGGCTAAGGGTTAGGGTTAGGGTTAGGGTTGGGGTTAGCATTAAGGTTAGGCTTAGGGTTAGGGTAAGGGTAAGTGTTATGGTTAGGGTGAGAGTTAGGGGTTAGTGTTAGGGTTAGGGTTAGGTTTATGGTTAGGGTAAGGGTAAGGTTTAGGGTTATTTTTAGGATTATGGGTTAGGGTTAGGGTTACGGTAAGGGTTAGGGTTAGGTTTAGGGTAAGAGTAAGTTTTAGCGTTAGGAGTAGGGTTAGGTTTGGGGTTAGGGTTAGGGTAAGAGTAAGGGTTAGGGTTAGGGTTATGGGTAGGGTAAGGGAAAGGGTTAGGGTTAGGGTTAGAGTTATTTGTTAGGGTTAGGGTAAGGTAAGGGTTAGGGTTACGGTTAGGTTTAGGGTTAGGGTTTAGAGTTAGGGTTAGGATTAGGGTAAGGGTTAGGGTTAGGGTAAGGGTAAGTGTTAGGGTTAGGGTTAGGGTTAGGGTTAGGCTGAGGTAAGGGTTAGGGTTCGGGGTAGTGTTAGGGTTAGTTTTAGGGTTAGGGTTAGGGTAAGCATAAGGGTTAGGGTTAGGGTTAGGGTTAAGCTTAGCGTTAGGATTAGGTTTAGGGTTAGGATTAGGGTTGGTTTAGGTGTAGGGTTAGGATTAAGGTAAGTGTAAGGGTTAGGATTAGGGTTAGGTTTAGGGTTAAGGTTAGGGTTTGGGTTAGGGAAAGGGTAAGGTTTAGGATTACGGTTAGGGTTAGGGTTAGGGTAAGTATTAGGGTTAGGGTTAGGGTTAGGCTAAGGGTTAGGGTTAGGGTTAAGGTTAGGGTTAGCATTAAGGTTAGACTTAGGTTTAGGGTAAGGGTAAGGGTTATGGTTAGGGTTAGTGTTAGGTTTAGGGTTTTGGTAAGGGTAATGGTTAGGGTTAGTTTAGGGTTAAGGTTAGGGTTAGGGTAAAGGTAAGGGTTAGGGTTAGGGTGAGGGTTAGGGGTTAGTGTTAGGGTTAGGGTTAGGTTTATGATTAGGGTAAGGGTAAGTTTTAGGGTTAGGTTTAGGATTATGGGTTAGGGTTAGGGTTACGGTAAGGGTTAGGGTTAGGTTAGGGTAAGAGTAAGTTTTAGCGTTAGTGGTAGGGTTAGGTTTGGGGTTAGGGTTAGTGTAAGAGTAAGGGTTAGGGTTAGGGTTATGGGTAGGGTAAGGGTAAGGGTTAGGGTTAGGGTTAGGGTAAGGGTAAGGTTTAGGGTTAGGGTCAGGGTAAGGGTAAGTATTAGGGTTAGGGTTAGGGTTAGGGTTAGGCTGAGGGTAAGGGTCAGGGTTTGGGGTAGTGTTAGGGTTAGTTTTAGGGTTATGGTTAAGGTAAGCATAAGGGTTAGGGTTAGGGTTACTATTAAGTTTAGGGTTAGGGTTAGGGTTAGAATTAAGGTTAGGGTTAGAGTTAGGGTTAGGGTTAGGTTTAGGGAAAGGTTAAGGGTTAGGGTTAGGGTTAGGTATAGGTCTAAGGTTAGGGTTAGGGTAAGGGTTAGGGTTAGGGTTAGTGTTCGGTGTAGGGTTAAGGTTAGGGTTAGGGTAAAGTTAAGTGTTAGGGTTAGGGTGAGGGTTAGGGGTTAGTGTTAGGGTTTGGGTTATGTTTATGTTTAGGGTAAGGTAAGGTAAGGTTTAGGGTTAGGGTTAGGGTTAGGGGTTAGGGTTAGGGTTAGGGTTAGCGTAAGGGTTAGGGTTAGTTTTAGGGTAAGGGTAAGTTTTAGGGTTAGGCTTAGGGTTAGGTTTGGGATTAGGGTTAGGGTAAGAGTAAGAGTTAGGGTTAGGGATAGGGTTAGGGTAAGGGTAAGGGTAAGGGTATGGGTTAGTGTTATGGTTAGGACAAGGGTTAAGGTTAGGGTTAGGGTTACGTTTAGGCTGAGGGTTAGGGTTAGGTGTAGGGTAAGGGTTAGGTTTAGGGTTAGCGTTATTTTTAGAGGTAGGGATAGGGTTAGGGTAAGGGTAAGGGTTAGGTTTAGGGTTAGGGTTAGGGTAAGGGTTAGGGTTAGGATTAGGGTTAGGGTTAGGGTTAGGTTTAGTGTTAGCATTAAGGTTATGTTTAGGGTTAGTGTTAGGGTTAGGGAAAGGATAAGGGTTTGGGTTCGGGTTAGGGGTAGGGTTAGGGTAAGGATAAGGGTTAGGTTTAGGTTTAGGTTAAGGGTTAGGGTTAGCGTTAGTGTTAGGGTTAGCATTAAGGTTAGGGTTAGAGTTAGGGTTAGTGTTAGGTTTAGTTTTAGGGTTAGGGTTTGGGTAAGAGTAAGGGTTAGGGTTAGTGTTAGGGTTAGTGTTAGGGTTAGGTTTATGGTTAGGGTTAGGATTAGGGTAAGCGTTAGGGTTAGGGTTAGGCTTAGGGTTAGGGTTAGAGTTATTTGTTAGGTTTAGGGTAAGGGTTAGGGTTAGGGTAAAGTTTAGGGTTACGGTTAGGGTTATGGTTAGGGTTAGGGTTAGGGTAAGGGTTAGGGTTAGGCTAAGGATTAGGGTTAGGGTTAGCTTAAGCGTTAGGTTTTGGTTAGGGTTAGGGTTAAAGTTAGGGTTAGGGTTAGGTTAAGGGCAAAAGTTAGGGTTAAGGTCAGGGTTTGGGTTACGGTATTTTAGGGTTTGGGGTTAGGGTTAGGTTTAGGATAAGTGTTAGGGATAGGGTTTAGGGTTAGGGTTTGGGTTAGTGTAAGGGTTAGGGTTAGGGTTAGGTTACGGGAAGGGTTAGGGATAGGGTTAGGGTTAGGGTTAGGGCAAGGGTAAGTTTTAGGGTTAGTGTTAGGATTAGCGTTAGGGTTAGGGTAAGCGTAAGAGTTAGGGTTAGGGTTAGGTTTAGGTTTAGGTTTGGGGTTAAGTTTTGGGTTAGGTTAGGCTAAGGGTAAGTGTTAGGTTTAGGGTTAGGGGTTGGGTTAGGTTTAGGGTTAGGGTTAAGGTTAGGGTTAGGGTTAAGGTTAGGCTAAGCGTTAAGTTTAAGGTTAGGGTAAGTGTTAGGGTTAGGGTTAGGTTTAGGGTTAGGGTTAGGGTTAGAGGAAGGGATAGGGTTAGGGTAAGGGTAAGGGTTAGGGTTAGGGTTAGGGTTAGGGTAATGGTTAGGTTTAGGGTAAGGATTAGGGTTAGGGTTTGGGTTAGGGTTAGGGTTTGCATTGAGGTTAGGGTTAGGGTTAGGGTTCGGGAAAGGGTAAGGGTTAGGGATAGGGTTATGGTTAGGATAAGGGTTAGGTTTAGGGTTAGGTTAAGGATTAGAATTAGGGTTAGGTTTAGGGTCAGCCTTAAGGTTAGGGTTAGGGTTAGGGTAAGGGTAAGGTTTAGGGTTAGGGTTAGGGTAAGGGTAAGTGTTAGGGTTTGGCTTAGGGTTAGGGTAAGGATTAGTGTTAGTGTTAGGGTTAGGGTTAGGTTTTGGGTTAGGGTAAGGGTAAGGGTTAGCGTTAGAGTTAGGTTTAGGGTTAGGGTTATGGTAAGGGTTAGGTTTAGGGTTAGTGTTAGGGTTAGCATAAAGGTTAAGTTTACTGTTAGGGTAAGTGTAAGGGTTAGGGTTAGGGTTAGGGGTTGGGGTTAGGGTTAGGTTTAGGTTTAGGGTTATAGTTTGGGTAAGGGTAAGGGTTAAGGTTAGTGTTAGGGTTAGGGTTAGGTTAGGTTTATTGTTAGGGTTAGGATTAGGGTAAGGGTAAGGGTTAGGGTTAGGGTTAGGGTTAGAGTTATTTGTTAGGGTTAGGGTAAGGGTAAGGGTTAGGGTTAGGGTTAGGTTTAGGGTTAGGGTTTAGAGTTAGGGTTAGGATTAGGGTAAGGGTTAGGGTTAGGGTAAGGGTAAGTGTTAGGGTTAGGGTTAGGGTTAGGGTTAGGCTGAGGTAAGGGTTAGGGTTCGGGGTAGTGTTAGGGTTAGATTTAGGGTTAGGGTTAGGTTAAGCATAAGGGTTAGGGTTAGGGTTAGGGTTAAGCTTAGGGTTAGGGTTAGGGTTAGGGTTAGGATTAGGGTTAGGTTTAGGTGTAGGGTTAGGATTAAGGTAAGTGTAAGGGTTAGGATTAGGGTTAGGTTTAGGGTTAAGGTTAGGGTTTGGGTTAGGGAAAGGGTAAGGTTTAGGATTAGGGTTAGGGTTAGGGTTAGGGTAAGTATTAGGGTTAGGGTTAGGGTTAGGCTAAGGGTTAGGGTTAGGGTTAAGGTTAGGGTTAGCATTAAGGTTAGACTTAGGTTTAGGGTAAGGGTAAGGGTTATGGTTAGGGTTAGTGTTAGGTTTAGGGTTTGGGTAAGGGTAAGGGTTAGGATTAGTTTAGGGTTAAGGTTAGGGTTAGGGTTAGGGTTATTGTTAGGATTAGGCTTAGGGTTAGGGAAAGGGTTAGGGTTAGGTTTAGGGTAAGGATTAGGGTTAGGGGTTAGGTTTAGCGTTAGGTATAGGGTTAGGGCAAGGTTTAGGGTTACTGTTCGGTTTAGGGTTAAGTTTAGGGTTAGGGTAAAGGTAAGGGTTACGGTTAATGTGAGGGTTAGGGGTTAGTGTTAGGGTTAGGGTTAGGTTTATGGTTAGGGTAAGGGTAAGGTTTAGGGTTAGGGTTAGGGGTTAGGGTTAGTGTTAGGGTTAGGGTAAGGTTTAGGGTTAGGTTTAGGGTAAGGGTAAGGTTAAGGGTTAGGGTTAGGGTTAGGTTTGGGTTTAGGGTTAGTGTAAGAGTAAGGGTTAGGGTTAGGGTTATGGGTAGGGTAAGGGTAAGGGTTAGGTTTAGGGTTAAGTTTATGGTTAGGGTTAGGGTTAGGCTAAGGGGTAGGTTTAGGGTTAGGGTTAGCGTTAGGGTTGGGGTTAGGGTTAGAGTTAGGGTTGGGGTTAGGGTAAGGGTAAGGGTTAGGGTTAGGGTTAGGGTAAGGTTTAGGGTTAGGGTAAGGATTAGGGTTAGGGTTAGGGTTAGGGTTAGGATTAAGGTTAGGGTTAGGGTTAGGGTTAGGGTTAGTGAAAGGTTAAGGGTTAGGGTTAGGGTTAGGTCTAGGGTTAGGGTAAGGGTTAGGTTTAGGTTTAGGGTTAGTGTTCGGTTTAGGGTTAAGGTTAGGGTTAGTGTAAAGTTAAGGGTTAGGGTTAGGGTGAGGGTTATGGGTTAGTGTTAGGGTGAGGTTTAGGTTTATGGTTAGGGTAAGGTAAGGTTTAGGGTTAGTGTTAGGGTTAAGAGTTAGGGTTAGGGTTAGGGTTAGTGTAAGGGTTAGGGTTAGGTTTAGGGTAGGGGTAAGGTTTAGGGTTAGGCTTAAGGTTAGGTTTGGGGTTAGGGTTAGGGTAAGAGTAAGGGTTAGATTTAGGGTTAGGGTTAGGGTAAGGGTTAGGGTTATGGTTAGGGTTAGGGTTAAGGTTAGGGTTAGGGTTAGGGTTAGACTGAGGGTTATGGTTAGGGTTAGGGTAAGGGTTAGGGTTAGGGTTAGGGTTAGGGTTAGGGTTAGGGTAAGGGTTAGGGTTAGGGTTAGGGTTACTGTAAGGGTAAGTGTTAGGGTTAGGGTTATGGTTAGGGTTAGGCTGAGGGTAATGGTTAGGGTTTGGGGTAGTGTTAAGGTTAGTTTTAAGGTTATGGTTAGGGTAAGCATAAAGGTTAGGGTTAGGGTTAGGGTTAGGCTTAGGATTAGGGTTAGGTTTAGGTGTAGGGTTAGGGTTAAGGTAAGTGTAAGGGTTAGGATTAGGGTTAGGGTTAGGGTTAATGTTAAGGTTTGGGTTAGGGAAAGGGTAAGTTTTAGGGTTAGATTTAGGGTTAGGGTTAGGGTAAGTATTAGGGATAGGGTTAGGGTTAGGCTAAGGGTTAGGGTTAGGGTTAGGGTTGGGGTTAGCATTAAGGTTAGGCTTAGGGTTAGGGTAAGGTTAAGGGTTATGGTTATGGTTAGGGTTAGGGTTAGGTTTAGGGTAAGGGTAAGGGTTAGGTTTAGTGTTAGGTTTAAGGTTAGGGTTATGGTTGGGGTTAGGTTTAGGATTAGGCTTCGGGTTAGTGAAAGGGTTAGGGTTAGGTTTAGGGTAAGGATTAGGGTTAGGGGTTAGGGTTAGGGTTAGGGATAGGGTGAGGGTAAGGGTTAAGGTTAGTGTTCGGTTTAGGGTTAAGGTTAGGGTTAGAGTAAAGGTGAGGGTTAGGGGTTAGTGTTAGGGTTAGGGTTAGGTTTATGTTTAGGGTAAGGGTAAGGTTTAGGGTTAGGTTTAGTGTTATAGATTAGGGTTAGGGTTATGGTAAAGGTTAGGGTTAGGGTTAGGGTTAGGGTTAGAGTTATTTGTTAGGGTTAGGGTAAGGGTAAGGGTTAGAGTTAAGGTTAGGTTTAGGGTTAGGGTTTAGGGTTAGGGTTAGGATTAGGGTAAGGGTTAGGGTTAGGGTAAGGGTAAGTGTTAGGGTTAGGGTTAGGGTTAGGGTTAGGCTGAGGTAAGGGTTAGGGTTCGGGGTACTGTTAGGGTTAGTTTTAGGGTTAGGGTTAGGGTAAGGATAAGGGTTAGGTTTAGGGTTAGGGTTAAGCTTAGGGTTAGGGTTAGGGTTAGGGTTAGGATTAGGGTTAGGTTTAGGTGTAGGGTTAGGGTTAAGGTAAGTGTAAGGGTTAGGATTAGGGTTAGGTTTAGGGTTAAGGTTAGGTTTTGGGTTAGGGAAAGGGTAAGGTTTAGGATTAGGGTTAGGGTTAGGGTTAGTGTAAGTATTAGCGTTAGGGTTAGGCTAAGGGTTAGGGTTAGTGTTAAGGTTAGGGTTAGCATTAAGGTTACACTTAGGTTGAGGGTAAGAGTAGGGTTATGGTTAGGGTTAGTGTTAGGTTTAGGGTTTGGGTAAGGGTAAGGGTTAAGGTTAGTTAGGGTTAAGGTTAGGGTTAGGGTTAGGGTTATTGTTAGGATTAGGCTTAGGGTTAGGGAAAGGGTTAGGGTTAGGGTTAGGGTAAGGATTAGGGTTAGGGGTTAGGGTTAGCATTAGGTATAGGGTGAGTGTAAGGTTTAGGGTTACTGTTCGGTTTAGGGTTAAGTTTAGTGTTAGGGTAAAGGTAAGGGTTAGGGTTAATGTGAGGGTTAGGGGTTAGTGTTAGGGTTAGGGTTAGGTTTATGGTTAGGGTAAGGGTAAGGTTTAGGGTTAGGGTTAGGGGTTAGGGTTAGTGTTAGGGTTAGGGTAAGGTTTAGGGTTAGGTTTAGGGTAAGGGTAAGGTTAAGGGTTAGGGTTAGGGTTAGGTTTGGGTTTAGGGTTAGTGTAAGAGTAAGGGTTAGGGTTAGGGTTATGGGTAGGGTAAGGGTAAGGGTTAGGTTTAGGGTTAAGTTTATGGTTAGGGTTAGGGTTAGGCTAAGGGGTAGGTTTAGGGTTAGGGTTAGCGTTAGGGTTGGGGTTAGGGTTAGAGTTAGGGTTGGGGTTAGGGTAAGGGTAAGGGTTAGGGTTAGGGTTAGGGTAAGGTTTAGGGTTAGGGTAAGGATTAGGGTTAGGGTTAGGGTTAGGGTTAGGATTAAGGTTAGGGTTAGTGTTAGGTTTAGTGAAAGGTTAAGGGTTAGGGTTAGGGTTAGGTCTAGGGTTAGGGTAAGGGTTAGGTTTAGGTTTAGGGTTAGTGTTCGGTTTAGGGTTAAGGTTAGGGTTAGTGTAAAGTTAAGGGTTAGGGTGAGGGTGAGGGTTATGGGTTAGTGTTAGGGTGAGGTTTAGGTTTATGGTTAGGGTAAGGTAAGGTTTAGGGTTAGTGTTAGGGTTAAGAGTTAGGGTTAGGGTTAGGGTTAGTGTAAGGGTTAGGGTTAGGTTTAGGGTAGGGGTAAGGTTTAGGGTTAGGCTTAAGGTTAGGTTTGGGGTTAGGGTTAGGGTAAGAGTAAGGGTTAGATTTAGGGTTAGGGTTAGGGTAAGGGTTAGGGTTATGGTTAGGGTTAGGGTTAAGGTTAGGGTTAGGGTTAGGGTTAGACTGAGGGTTATGGTTAGGGTTAGGGTAAGGGTTAGGGTTAGGGTTAGGGTTAGGGTTAGGGTTAGGGTAAGGGTTAGGGTTAGGGTTAGGGTTACTGTAAGGGTAAGTGTTAGGGTTAGGGTTATGGTTAGGGTTAGGCTGAGGGTAATGGTTAGGGTTTGGGGTAGTGTTAAGGTTAGTTTTAAGGTTATGGTTAGGGTAAGCATAAAGGTTAGGGTTAGGGTTAGGGTTAGGCTTAGGATTAGGGTTAGGTTTAGGTGTAGGGTTAGGGTTAAGGTAAGTGTAAGGGTTAGGATTAGGGTTAGGGTTAGGGTTAACGTTAAGGTTTGGGTTAGGGAAAGGGTAAGTTTTAGGGTTAGATTTAGGGTTAGGGTTAGGGTAAGTATTAGGGATAGGGTTAGGGTTAGGCTAAGGGTTAGGGTTAGGGTTAGGGTTGGGGTTAGCATTAAGGTTAGGCTTAGGGTTAGGGTAAGGTTAAGGGTTATGGTTATGGTTAGGGTTAGGGTTAGGTTTAGGGTAAGGGTAAGGGTTAGGTTTAGGGTTAGGTTTAAGGTTAGGGTTATGGTTGGGGTTAGGTTTAGGATTAGGCTTCGGGTTAGGGAAAGGGTTAGGGTTAGGTTTAGGGTAAGGATTAGGGTTAGGGGTTAGGGTTAGGGTTAGGGATAGGGTGAGGGTAAGGGTTAAGGTTAGTGTTCGGTTTAGGGTTAAGTTTAGGGTTAGAGTAAAGGTGAGGGCTAGGGGTTAGTGTTAGGGTTAGGGTTAGGTTTATGTTTAGGGTAAGGGTAAGGTTTAGGGTTAGGTTTAGTGTTATAGATTAGGGTTAGGGTTATGGTAAAGGTTAGGGTTAGGGTTAGGGTTAGGGTTAGAGTTATTTGTTAGGGTTAGGGTAAAGGTAAGGGTTAGAGTTAAGGTTAGGTTTAGGGTTAGGGTTTAGGGTTAGGGTTAGGATTAGGGTAAGGGTTAGGGTTAGGGTAAGGGTAAGTGTTAGGGTTAGGGTTAGGGTTAGGGTTAGGCTGAGGTAAGGGTTAGGGTTCGGGGTAGTGTTAGGGTTAGTTTTAGGGTTAGGGTTAGGGTAAGGATAAGGGTTAGGTTTAGGGTTAGGGTTAAGCTTAGGGTTAGGGTTAGGGTTAGGGTTAGGATTAGGGTTAGGTTTAGGTGTAGGGTTAGGGTTAAGGTAAGTGTAAGGGTTAGGATTAGGGTTAGGTTTAGGGTTAAGGTTAGGTTTTGGGTTAGGGAAAGGGTAAGGTTTAGGATTAGGGTTAGGGTTAGGGTTAGTGTAAGTATTAGCGTTAGGGTTAGGCTAAGGGTTAGGGTTAGTGTTAAGGTTAGGGTTAGCATTAAGGTTACACTTAGGTTGAGGGTAAGAGTAGGGTTATGGTTAGGGTTAGTGTTAGGTTTAGGGTTTGGGTAAGGGTAAGGGTTAAGGTTAGTTAGGGTTAAGGTTAGGGTTAGGGTTATTGTTAGGATTAGGCTTAGGGTTAGGGAAAGGGTTAGGGTTAGGGTTAGGGTAAGGATTAGGGTTAGGGGTTAGGGTTAGCATTAGGTATAGGGTGAGTGTAAGGTTTAGGGTTACTGTTCGGTTTAGGGTTAAGTTTAGTGTTAGGGTAAAGGTAAGGGTTAGGGTTAATGTGAGGGTTAGGGGTAGGTGTTAGGGTTAGGTTTAGGTTTATGGTTAGGGTAAGGGTAAGGTTTAGGGTTAGGGTTAGGGGTTAGGGTTAGGGTTAGGGTTAGGGTAAGGTTTAGGGTTAGGTTTAGGGTAAGGGTAAGGTTTAGGGTTAGGGTTAGGGTTAGGTTTGGGGTTAGGGTTAGTGTAAGAGTAAGGGTTAGGGTTAGGGTTATGAGTAGGGTAAGGGAAAGGGTTAGGGTTACGGTTAAGGTTATGGTTAGGGTTAGGGTTAGGCTAAGTGGTAGGTTTAGGGTTAGGGTTAGCCTTAGGGTTGGGGTTAGGGTTAGAGGTAGGGTTGGGGTTAGGGTAAGGGTAAGCGTTAGGGTTAGGGTTAGGGTAAGGCTTAGGGTTAGGGTAAGGATTAGGGTTAGGGTTAGGGTTAGGGTTAGGATTAAGGTTAGGGTTAGGGTTAGGGTTAGGGTTAGTGAAAGGTTAAGGGTTAGGGTTAGGGTTAGGTCTAGGGTTATGGTTAGGGTAAGGGTTAGGTTTAGGGTTAGGGTTAGTGTTCGGTTTAGGGTTAAGGTTAGGGTTAGGGTAAAGTTAATGGTTAGGGTTAGGGTGAGGGTTATAGGTTAGTGATAGGGTTAGGTTTAGGTTTATTGTTAGGGTAAGGTAAGGTTTAGGGTTAGTGTTAGGTTTAAGAGTTAGGGTTAGGGTTAGGGTTAGTGTAAGGGTTAGGGTTAGGTTTAGGGTAGGGGTAAGGTTTACGGTTAGGCTTAAGGTTAGGTTTGGGGTTAGGGTTAGGGTAAATTAAGGGTTAGAGTTAGGGTTAGGGTTAGGGTAAGGGTAAGGGTTAGGGTTATGGTTAGGGTTAGGGTTAAGGTTAAGGTTAGGGTTAGGGTTAGGCTGAGGGTTATGGTTAGGGTTAGCGTAAGGGTTAGGGTTAGGGTTAGGGTTAGGGTAAGGGTAAGTGTTAGGGTTAGGGTTATGGTTAGGGTTAGGCTGAGGATAATGGTTAGGGTTTGGGGTAGTGTTAGGGTTAGATTTAGGGTTACGGTTAGGGTAAGCATAAGGGTTAGGGTTAGGTTTAGGGTTAGGGTTAGGCTTAGGATTAGGGTTAGGTTTGGGTGTAGGGTTAGGGTTAAGGTAAGTGTAAGGGTTAGGATTAGGGTTAGGGTTAGGGTTAACGTTAAGGTTTGGGTTAGGGAAAGGGTAAGGTTTAGGGTTAGATTTAGGGTTAGCGTTAGGGTAAGTATTAGGGTTAGGGTTAGGGTTAGGCTAAGGGTTAGGGTTAGGGTTAGGGTTGGGGTTAGCATTAAGGTTAGGCTTTGGGTTAGGGTAAGGGTAAGGGTTATGGTTAGGGTTATGGTTAGGTTTAGGGTAAGGGTAAGGGTTAGGTTTAGGGTTAGGGTTAAGGTTAGGGTTATGGTTGGGGTTAGGTTTAGGATTAGGCTTAGGGTTAGGGAAAGGGTTAGGGTTAGGTTTAGGGTAAGGATTAGGTTTAGGGGTTAGGGTTAGGGTTAGGGATAGGGTGAGGGTAAGGGTTAAGGTTAGTGTTCGGTTTAGGGTTAAGGTTAGGGTTAGAGTAAAGGTAAGGGTTATGGTTAGGGTGAGGGTTAGGGGTTAGTGTTAGGGTTAGGGTTAGGTTTATGTTTAGGGTAAGGGTAAGGTTTAGGGTTAGGTTTAGTGTTATGGGTTAGGGTTAGGGTTAGGGTTAGGGTTAGGGTTAGGATTAGGGTAAGGGTTAGGGTTAGGGTAAGGGTAAGTGTTAGGGTTAGGGTTAGGGTTAGGGTTAGGCTGAGGTAAGGGTTAGGGTTCGGGGTAGTGTTAGGGTTAGTTTTAGGGTTAGGGTTAGGGTAAGGATAAGGGTTAGGTTTAGGGTTAGGGTTAAGCTTAGGGTTAGGGTTAGGGTTAGGGTTAGGATTAGGGTTAGGTTTAGGTGTAGGGTTAGGGTTAAGGTAAGTGTAAGGGTTAGGATTAGGGTTAGGTTTAGGGTTAAGGTTAGGTTTTGGGTTAGGGAAAGGGTAAGGTTTAGGATTAGGGTTAGGGTTAGGGTTAGTGTAAGTATTAGCGTTAGGGTTAGGCTAAGGGTTAGGGTTAGTGTTAAGGTTAGGGTTAGCATTAAGGTTACACTTAGGTTGAGGGTAAGAGTAGGGTTATGGTTAGGGTTAGTGTTAGGTTTAGGGATTGGGTAAGGGTAAGGGTTAAGGTTAGTTAGGGTTAAGGTTAGGGTTAGGGTTATTGTTAGGATTAGGCTTAGGGTTAGGGAAAGGGTTAGGGTTAGGGTTAGGGTAAGGATTAGGGTTAGGGGTTAGGGTTAGCATTAGGTATAGGGTGAGTGTAAGGTTTAGGGTTACTGTTCGGTTTAGGGTTAAGTTTAGTGTTAGGGTAAAGGTAAGGGTTAGGGTTAATGTGAGGGTTAGGGGTAGGTGTTAGGGTTAGGTTTAGGTTTATGGTTAGGGTAAGGGTAAGGTTTAGGGTTAGGGTTAGGGGTTAGGGTTAGGGTTAGGGTTAGGGTAAGGTTTAGGGTTAGGTTTAGGGTAAGGGTAAGGTTTAGGGTTAGGGTTAGGGTTAGGTTTGGGGTTAGGGTTAGTGTAAGAGTAAGGGTTAGGGTTAGGGTTATGAGTAGGGTAAGGGAAAGGGTTAGGGTTACGGTTAAGGTTATGGTTAGGGTTAGGGTTAGGCTAAGTGGTAGGTTTAGGGTTAGGGTTAGCCTTAGGGTTGGGGTTAGGGTTAGAGGTAGGGTTGGGGTTAGGGTAAGGGTAAGCGTTAGGGTTAGGGTTAGGGTAAGGCTTAGGGTTAGGGTAAGGATTAGGGTTAGGGTTAGGGTTAGGGTTAGGATTAAGGTTAGGGTTAGGGTTAGGGTTAGGGTTAGTGAAAGGTTAAGGGTTAGGGTTAGGGTTAGGTCTAGGGTTATGGTTAGGGTAAGGGTTAGGTTTAGGGTTAGGGTTAGTGTTCGGTTTAGGGTTAAGGTTAGGGTTAGGGTAAAGTTAATGGTTAGGGTTAGGGTGAGGGTTATAGGTTAGTGATAGGGTTAGGTTTAGGTTTATTGTTAGGGTAAGGTAAGGTTTAGGGTTAGTGTTAGGTTTAAGAGTTAGGGTTAGGGTTAGGGTTAGTGTAAGGGTTAGGGTTAGGTTTAGGGTAGGGGTAAGGTTTACGGTTAGGCTTAAGGTTAGGTTTGGGGTTAGGGTTAGGGTAAATTAAGGGTTAGAGTTAGGGTTAGGGTTAGGGTAAGGGTAAGGGTTAGGGTTATGGTTAGGGTTAGGGTTAAGGTTAAGGTTAGGGTTAGGGTTAGGCTGAGGGTTATGGTTAGGGTTAGCGTAAGGGTTAGGGTTAGGGTTAGGGTTAGGGTAAGGGTAAGTGTTAGGGTTAGGGTTATGGTTAGGGTTAGGCTGAGGATAATGGTTAGGGTTTGGGGTAGTGTTAGGGTTAGATTTAGGGTTACGGTTAGGGTAAGCATAAGGGTTAGGGTTAGGTTTAGGGTTAGGGTTAGGCTTAGGATTAGGGTTAGGTTTGGGTGTAGGGTTAGGGTTAAGGTAAGTGTAAGGGTTAGGATTAGGGTTAGGGTTAGGGTTAACGTTAAGGTTTGGGTTAGGGAAAGGGTAAGGTTTAGGGTTAGATTTAGGGTTAGCGTTAGGGTAAGTATTAGGGTTAGGGTTAGGGTTAGGCTAAGGGTTAGGGTTAGGGTTAGGGTTGGGGTTAGCATTAAGGTTAGGCTTTGGGTTAGGGTAAGGGTAAGGGTTATGGTTAGGGTTATGGTTAGGTTTAGGGTAAGGGTAAGGGTTAGGTTTAGGGTTAGGGTTAAGGTTAGGGTTATGGTTGGGGTTAGGTTTAGGATTAGGCTTAGGGTTAGGGAAAGGGTTAGGGTTAGGTTTAGGGTAAGGATTAGGTTTAGGGGTTAGGGTTAGGGTTAGGGATAGGGTGAGGGTAAGGGTTAAGGTTAGTGTTCGGTTTAGGGTTAAGGTTAGGGTTAGAGTAAAGGTAAGGGTTATGGTTAGGGTGAGGGTTAGGGGTTAGTGTTAGGGTTAGGGTTAGGTTTATGTTTAGGGTAAGGGTAAGGTTTAGGGTTAGGTTTAGTGTTATGGGTTAGGGTTAGGGTTACGGTAAAGGTTAGGGTTAGGGTTAGGGTTAGTGTTAGAGTTATTTGTTAGGGTTAGGGTAAGGGTAATGGTTAGGGTTAGGGTTAGGTTTAGGGTTAGGGTTTAGGGTTAGGGTAGGATTAGGGTAAGGGTTAGGGTTAGGGTAAGGGTAAGTGTTAGGGTTAGGGTTAGGGTTAGGGTTAGGCTGAGGTAAGGGTTAGGGTTAGGGTTAGGGTTAGTTTTAGGGTTAGGCTTAGGGTAAGGATAAGGGTTAGGGTTAAGGTTAGGGTTAAGCTTAGGGTTAGGGTTAGGGTTAGGGTTAGGTTTATGGTTAGGTTTAGGTGTAGGGTTAGGGTTAAGGTAAGTGTAAGGGTTAGGATTAGGGTTAGGGTTAGCGTTAAGGTTAGGGTTTGGGTTAGGGAAAGTGTAAGGTTTAGGATTAGGGTTAGGGTTAGGGTTAGGGTAAGTATTAGGGTTAGGGTTAGGGTTAGGCTAAGGGTTAGGGTTAGGGTTAAGGTTAGGGTTAGCATTAAGGTTAGACTTAGGTTTAGGGTAAGGGTAAGGGTTATGGTTAGGGTTAGTGTTAGGTTTAGGGTTTGGGTAAGGATAAGGGTTAGGGTTAGTTTAGGGTTAAGGTTAGGGTTAGGGTTAGGGTTATTGTTAGGATTAGGCTTAGGGTTAGGGAAAGGGTTAGGGTTAGGTTTAGGGTAAGGATTAGGGTTAGGGGTTAGGGTTAGCGTTAGGTATAGGGTGAGGGTAAGGGTTAGGGTTACTGTTCGGTTTAGGGTTAAGTTTCGGGTTAGGGTAAAGGTAAGGGTTAGGGTTAATGTGAGGGTTAGGGGTTAGTGTTAGGGTTAGGGTTAGGTTTATGGTTAGGGTAAGGGTAAGGTTTAGGGTTAGGGTTAGGGGTTAGGGTTAGGGTTAGGGTAAGTTTTAGGGTTAGGTTTAGGGTAAGGGTAAGGTTTAGGTTTAGGGTTAGGGTTAGGTTTGGGGTTAGGGTTAGTGTAAGCGTAAGGGTTAAGATTAGGGTTATGGGTAGGGTAAGGGTAAGGGTTAAGGTTATGGTTAGGGTTAGGGATAGGGTAAGGATAAGGGTTAGGAGTTAGGGTTAGGGTTAGGTATAGGTTGAGGGTAAGGGTTATGGTTAGTGTTCGGTTTAGGGTTAAGGTTAGGGTTAGGGTAATGTTAAGGGTTAGGGATAGGGTGAGGGTTAGGGGTTAGTGTTAGGGTTAGGGTTAGGTTTATGGTTATGGTAAGGGTAAGGTTTAGGGTTAGGGTTAGGGTTAGGGTAGTTTTAGGGTTAGGTTTAGGGTAAGGGTAAGGTTTAGGGTTAGAGTTAGCGTTAGGTTTGGGGTTAGGGTTAGTGTAAGAGTAAGGGTTACGGTTAGTGTTATGTGTAGTGTAAGGGTAAGCTTTAGGTTTAGGTTAGGTTTATGGTTTTGGTTATGGTTAGGGTTAGGCTAAGGGGTGGTTTAGGGTTAGGGTTAGCGTTAGGGTTGGGGTTAGGGTTAGAGGTAGAGTTGGGGTTAGGGTAAGTGTAAGGGTTAGGGTTAGGGTTAGGGTTAGCGTAAGGCTTAGGGTTAGGGTAAGGATTAGGGTTAGGGTTAGGGTTAGGTTTAGTATTAAGGTTAGGGTTAGGGTTAGGGTTAGAGTTAGAGAAAGGTTAAGGGTTAGGGTTAGGGTTAGGTCTAGGGTTAGGGTTAGGGTAAGGGTTAGAGTTAGGGTTAGTGTTCGGTTTACGGTTAAGGTTAGGGTTAGGGTAAAGTTAAGTGTTAGGGTTAGGGTGAGGGTCAGGGGTTAGTTTTAGGGTTAGGTTTAGGTTTATGGTTAGGGTAAGGTAAGGTTTAGGGTTAGGGTTAGGGGTTAGGCTTAGGGTTAGGTTTGAGGTTAGGGTTAGGGTAAGAGTAAGGGTTAGAGTTAGGGTTAGGGTTAGGGTAAGGGTAAGGGTTAGGGTTATGGTTATGGTTAGGGTTAAGTTTAGGCTTAGGGTTAGGGTCAGGCTGAGGGTTAGGGTTAGGGTTAGGGTTCTGGTTACGGTTGGGGTTAGGGTTAGAGGTAGGGTTGGGGTTGGGGGTAAGGGTAAGGGTTAGGGTTAGGGTTAGGGTTAGGGTAAGGCTTAGGGTTAGGGTTAGGGTAAGATTAGTTTTAGGGGTTAGGGTTAGCGTTAGGTATAGGGTGAGGGTAAGGGCTAGGGTTAGTGTTCGGTTTAGGGTTAAGGTTAGGGTTAGGGTAAAGGTAAGTGTTATGGTTAGGGGTGAGGGTTAGGCGTTAGTGTTAGGGTTAGGGTTAGGTTTATGGTTAGGGTAAAGTTAAGGTTTAGGGTTAAGGTTAGGGGTTAGGATTAGTGTTAGGCTTAGGGTAAGATTTACGGTTAGGTTTAGGGTAAGGGTAAGGTTTAGGGTTAGGGTTCAGGTTAGGTTTGGGGTTGGGTTTAGTATAAGGGTAAGGGTTAGGGTTAGGGTTATGGGTAGGGTAAGGGTAAGCTTTAGGGTTAGGGTTAGGGTTAAGGTTATGGTTAGGGTTAGGGTTAGGCTAAGGGTTAGGTTTAGGGTTAGGGTAAGGGTTAGGGTTGGGGTTAGGATTACAGGTAGGGTTGGGGTTAGGGTAAGGGTAAGGGTTAGGGTTAGGGTTAGGGTAAGGTTTAGGGTTAGGGTAAGGTTTAGGGTTAGGGTTAGGGTTAGGGTTAGGGTTAGCATTAAGGTTAGGGTTAGGGTTAGGGTTAGGGAAAGGTTAAGTGTTAGGGTCAGGGTTAGGGTTAGGTCTAGGATTAGAGTTAGGATAAGGGTTAGGGTTAGGGTTAGTGTTCGGTTTAGGGTTAAGGTTAGGGTTAGGGTAAAGTTGAAGGTTAGGCTTAGGGTGAGGTTTAGGGGTTAGTATTAGGGTTAGGGTTAGGTTTATGGTTAGGGTACGGCAAGGTTTAGGGTTAGGGTTAGGGTTAGGCGTTAGTGTTTGTGTTAAGGTTAGGGTAAGGGTTAGGGTTAAGTTTAGGGTAAGGGTAATGTTTAGGGTTAGGCTTAGTGTTAGGTTTGGGGTTAGGGTTAGGGTAAGAGTAAGGGTTAGGGTTAGGGTTAGGGTAAGGGTAAGTGTTAGGGTTAGGGTTATGGTTAGGGTTAAGGTTAGGGTTAGGGTTAGGGTTAGGCTGAGGGTTAGTTTTAGTGTTAGGGTAAGGGTTAGGATTAGGGTAAGGGTTAGTGTTAGGATTAAGGTTAGGTTTAGGTTAGCGTTAGGGTTAGGGAAAGGGTAAGGCTTTGGTTTAGGGTTAGGGTTAGGGTTAGGGTAAGGATAAGGGTTAGCTTTAGGTTTAGGGTAAGGGTTATGGTTAGGGATAGTGTTAGGTTTAGGGTTAGGGTAAGGGTAAGGGTTAGGGTTAGGTTAGGGTTAAGGGTAGGGTTAGGGTTAGGGTTAGAATTAGGATTAGGCTTAGGGTTAGGAAAAGGTTTAGGGGTAGGTTTGGGGTAAGGATTAGGGTTAGGAGTTAGGGTTAGGGTTAGGTATAGGTTGAGGGTAAGGGTTAGGGTTAGTGTTCGGTTTAGGGTTAAGTTTAGGGTTAGGGTAAAGGTAAGGGTTAGGGTTAGGGTGAGGGTTAGGGGTTAGTGTTAGGGTTAGGGTTAGGTTTATGTTTAGGGTAAGGGTAAGGTTTAAGGTTAGGTTTAGCGTTAGGGTAAGTTTAGGGTTAGGTTTAGGGTAAGGGTAAGCTTTAGGTTTAGGGTTAGGGTTAAGGTTATGGTTAGGGTTAGGGTTAGGCTAAGGGGTAGGTTTAGGGTTAGGGTTAGCGTTAGGGTTGGGGTTAGTGTAAGAGGTAGGGTTGGGGTTAGGGTAAGGGTAAGGGTTAGGGTTAGTGTTAGGGTTAGGGTAAGGCTTAGGGTTAGGGTAAGGATTAGGGTTAGGGTTAGGTTTAGGATTAAGGTTAGGGTTAGGGTTAGGGTTAGAGTTAGTGAAAGGTTAAGGGTTAGGGTTACGGTTAGGTCTAGGGTTAGGGTTAGGGTAAGGGTTAGGGTTAGGGTTAGTGTTCGGTTTACGGTTAAGGTTAGGGTTAGGGTAAAGTTAAGTGTTAGGGTTAGGGTGAGGGTCAGGGGTTAGTTTTAGGGTTAGGTTTAGGTTTATGGTTAGGGTAAGGTAAGGTTTAGGGTTAGGGTTAGGGGTTAGGGTTAGGGTTAGGGTTAGGGTAAGTGTTAGGGTTAGGTTTAGGGTAGGGGTAAGGTTTAGGGTTAGGCTTAGGGTTAGGTTTGGGGTTAGGGTTAGGGTAAGAGTAAGGGTTAGAGTTAGGGTTAGGGTTAGGGTAAGGGTAAGGGTTAGGGTTATGGTTATGGTTAGGGGTTAAGCTTATGGTTAGGGTTAGGGTTAGGCTGAGGGTTAGGGTTAGGGTTAGGGTTAGGTTTAGGGTTAGGGTTAGGGTTAGGGTAAGGGTTAGGGTTAGGGTTAGGGTTAGGGTAATGGTAAGTGTTAGGGTTAGGGTTAGGGTTAGGGTTAGGCTGAGCGTAAGGGTTAGGGTTTGGGGTAGTGTTAGGGTTAGTTTTAGGGTTACGGTTAGGGTAAGCATAAGGGTTAGGGTTAGGGTTAGGGTTAAGTTTAGGTTTATGGTTAGGGTTAGGCTTAGGATTAGGGTTAAGTTTTGGTGTAGGGTTAGGGTTAAGGTAAGTGTAAGAGTTAGGATTAGGGTTAGGGTTAGGGTTAAGGTTAAGGTTTGGGTTAGGAAAGGGTAAGGTTTAGGGTTAGAGTTAGGGTTAGGGTTAGGGTAGGTATTAATGTTAGGGTTAGCGTTAGGCTAAGGGTTAGGGTTAGGGTTAGGGTTGGGGTTAGCATTAAGGTTAGGCTTAGGGTTAGGGTAAGGGTAAGTGTTATGGTTAGGGTGAGAGTTAGGGGTTAGTGTTAGGGTTAGGGTTAGGTTTATGGTTAGGGTAAGGGTAAGGTTTAGGGTTATTTTTAGGATTATGGGTTAGGGTTAGGGTTAGGGTTACGGTAAGGGTTAGGGTTAGGTTTAGGGTAAGAGTAAGTTTTAGCGTTAGGAGTAGGGTTAGGTTTGGGGTTAGGGTTAGGGTAAGAGTAAGGGTTAGGGTTAGGGTTATGGGTAGGGTAAGGGTAAGGGTTAGGGTTAGGGTTAGAGTTATTTGTTAGGGTTAGGGTAAGGTAAGGGTTAGGGTTACGGTTAGGTTTAGGGTTAGGGTTTAGAGTTAGGGTTAGGATTAGGGTAAGGGTTAGGGTTAGGGTAAGGGTAAGTGTTAGGGTTAGGGTTAGGGTTAGGGTTAGGCTGAGGTAAGGGTTAGGGTTCGGGGTAGTGTTAGGGTTAGTTTTAGGGTTAGGGTTAGGGTAAGCATAAGGGTTAGGGTTAGGGTTAGGGTTAAGCTTAGCGTTAGGATTAGGTTTAGGGTTAGGATTAGGGTTGGTTTAGGTGTAGGGTTAGGATTAAGGTAAGTGTAAGGGTTAGGATTAGGGTTAGGTTTAGGGTTAAGGTTAGGGTTTGGGTTAGGGAAAGGGTAAGGATTAGGATTACGGTTAGGGTTAGGGTTAGGGTAAGTATTAGGGTTAGGGTTAGGGTTAGGCTAAGGGTTAGGGTTAGGGTTAAGGTTAGGGTTAGCATTAAGGTTAGACTTAGGTTTAGGGTAAGGGTAAGGGTTATGGTTAGGGTTAGTGTTAGGTTTAGGGTTTTGGTAAGGGTAATGGTTAGGGTTAGTTTAGGGTTAAGGTTAGGGTTAGGGTAAAGGTAAGGGTTAGGGTTAGGGTGAGGGTTAGGGGTTAGTGTTAGGGTTAGGGTTAGGTTTATGATTAGGGTAAGGGTAAGTTTTAGGGTTAGGTTTAGGATTATGGGTTAGGGTTAGGGTTACGGTAAGGGTTAGGGTTAGGTTAGGGTAAGAGTAAGTTTTAGCGTTAGTGGTAGGGTTAGGTTTGGGGTTAGGGTTAGTGTAAGAGTAAGGGTTAGGGTTAGGGTTATGGGTAGGGTAAGGGTAAGGGTTAGGGTTAGGGTTAGGGTAAGGGTAAGGTTTAGGGTTAGGGTCAGGGTAAGGGTAAGTATTAGGGTTAGGGTTAGGGTTAGGGTTAGGCTGAGGGTAAGGGTCAGGGTTTGGGGTAGTGTTAGGGTTAGTTTTAGGGTTATGGTTAAGGTAAGCATAAGGGTTAGGGTTAGGGTTACTATTAAGTTTAGGGTTAGGGTTAGGGTTAGAATTAAGGTTAGGGTTAGAGTTAGGGTTAGGGTTAGGTTTAGGGAAAGGTTAAGGGTTAGGGTTAGGGTTAGGTATAGGTCTAAGGTTAGGGTTAGGGTAAGGGTTAGGGTTAGGGTTAGTGTTCGGTGTAGGGTTAAGGTTAGGGTTAGGGTAAAGTTAAGTGTTAGGGTTAGGGTGAGGGTTAGGGGTTAGTGTTAGGGTTTGGGTTATGTTTATGTTTAGGGTAAGGTAAGGTAAGGTTTAGGGTTAGGGTTAGGGTTAGGGGTTAGGGTTAGGGTTAGGGTTAGCGTAAGGGTTAGGGTTAGTTTTAGGGTAAGGGTAAGTTTTAGGGTTAGGCTTAGGGTTAGGTTTGGGATTAGGGTTAGGGTAAGAGTAAGAGTTAGGGTTAGGGATAGGGTTAGGGTAAGGGTAAGGGTAAGGGTATGGGTTAGTGTTATGGTTAGGACAAGGGTTAAGGTTAGGGTTAGGGTTACGTTTAGGCTGAGGGTTAGGGTTAGGTGTAGGGTAAGGGTTAGGTTTAGGGTTAGCGTTATTTTTAGAGGTAGGGATAGGGTTAGGGTAAGGGTAAGGGTTAGGTTTAGGGTTAGGGTTAGGGTAAGGGTTAGGGTTAGGATTAGGGTTAGGGTTAGGGTTAGGTTTAGTGTTAGCATTAAGGTTATGTTTAGGGTTAGTGTTAGGGTTAGGGAAAGGATAAGGGTTTGGGTTCGGGTTAGGGGTAGGGTTAGGGTAAGGATAAGGGTTAGGTTTAGGTTTAGGTTAAGGGTTAGGGTTAGCGTTAGTGTTAGGGTTAGCATTAAGGTTAGGGTTAGAGTTAGGGTTAGTGTTAGGTTTAGTTTTAGGGTTAGGGTTTGGGTAAGAGTAAGGGTTAGGGTTAGTGTTAGGGTTAGTGTTAGGGTTAGGTTTATGGTTAGGGTTAGGATTAGGGTAAGCGTTAGGGTTAGGGTTAGGCTTAGGGTTAGGGTTAGAGTTATTTGTTAGGTTTAGGGTAAGGGTTAGGGTTAGGGTAAAGTTTAGGGTTACGGTTAGGGTTATGGTTAGGGTTAGGGTTAGGGTAAGGGTTAGGGTTAGGCTAAGGATTAGGGTTAGGGTTAGCTTAAGCGTTAGGTTTTGGTTAGGGTTAGTGTTAAAGTTAGGGTTAGGGTTAGGTTAAGGGCAAAAGTTAGGGTTAAGGTCAGGGTTTGGGTTACGGTATTTTAGGGTTTGGGGTTAGGGTTAGGTTTAGGATAAGTGTTAGGGATAGGGTTTAGGGTTAGGGTTTGGGTTAGTGTAAGGGTTAGGGTTAGGGTTAGGTTACGGGAAGGGTTAGGGATAGGGTTAGGGTTAGGGTTAGGGCAAGGGTAAGTTTTAGGGTTAGTGTTAGGATTAGCGTTAGGGTTAGGGTAAGCGTAAGAGTTAGGGTTAGGGTTAGGTTTAGGTTTAGGTTTGGGGTTAAGTTTTGGGTTAGGTTAGGCTAAGGGTAAGTGTTAGGTTTAGGGTTAGGGGTTGGGTTAGGTTTAGGGTTAGGGTTAAGGTAAGGGTTAGGGTTAAGGTTAGGCTAAGCGTTAAGTTTAAGGTTAGGGTAAGTGTTAGGGTTAGGGTTAGGTTTAGGGTTAGGGTTAGGGTTAGAGGAAGGGATAGGGTTAGGGTAAGGGTAAGGGTTAGGGTTAGGGTTAGGGTTAGGGTAATGGTTAGGTTTAGGGTAAGGATTAGGGTTAGGGTTTGGGTTAGGGTTAGGGTTTGCATTGAGGTTAGGGTTAGGGTTAGGGTTCGGGAAAGGGTAAGGGTTAGGGATAGGGTTATGGTTAGGATAAGGGTTAGGTTTAGGGTTAGGTTAAGGATTAGAATTAGGGTTAGGTTTAGAGTCAGCCTTAAGGTTAGGGTTAGGGTTAGGGTAAGGGTAAGGTTTAGGGTTAGGGTTAGGGTAAGGGTAAGTGTTAGGGTTTGGCTTAGGGTTAGGGTAAAGATTAGTGTTAGTGTTAGGGTTAGGGTTAGGTTTTGGGTTAGGGTAAGGGTAAGGGTTAGCGTTAGAGTTAGGTTTAGGGTTAGGGTTATGGTAAGGGTTAGGTTTAGGGTTAGTGTTAGGGTTAGCATAAAGGTTAAGTTTACTGTTAGGGTAAGTGTAAGGGTTAGGGTTAGGGTTAGGGGTTGGGGTTAGGGTTAGGTTTAGGTTTAGGGTTATAGTTTGGGTAAGGGTAAGGGTTAAGGTTAGTGTTAGGGTTAGGGTTAGGTTAGGTTTATTGTTAGGGTTAGGATTAGGGTAAGGGTAAGGGTTAGGGTTAGGGTTAGGGTTAGAGTTATTTGTTAGGGTTAGGGTAAGGGTAAGGGTTAGGGTTAGGGTTAGGTTTAGGGTTAGGGTTTAGAGTTAGGGTTAGGATTAGGGTAAGGGTTAGGGTTAGGGTAAGGGTAAGTGTTAGGGTTAGGGTTAGGGTTAGGGTTAGGCTGAGGTAAGGGTTAGGGTTCGGGGTAGTGTTAGGGTTAGATTTAGGGTTAGGGTTAGGTTAAGCATAAGGGTTAGGGTTAGGGTTAGGGTTAAGCTTAGGGTTAGGGTTAGGGTTAGGGTTAGGATTAGGGTTAGGTTTAGGTGTAGGGTTAGGATTAAGGTAAGTGTAAGGGTTAGGATTAGGGTTAGGTTTAGGGTTAAGGTTAGGGTTTGGGTTAGGGAAAGGGTAAGGTTTAGGATTAGGGTTAGGGTTAGGGTTAGGGTAACTATTAGGGTTAGGGTTAGGGTTAGGCTAAGGGTTAGGGTTAGGGTTAAGGTTAGGGTTAGCATTAAGGTTAGACTTAGGTTTAGGGTAAGGGTAAGGGTTATGGTTAGGGTTAGTGTTAGGTTTAGGGTTTGGGTAAGGGTAAGGGTTAGGATTAGTTTAGGGTAAAGGTTAGGGTTAGGGTTAGGGTTATTGTTAGGATTAGGCTTAGGGTTAGGGAAAGGGTTAGGGTTAGGTTTAGGGTAAGGATTAGGGTTAGGGGTTAGGTTTAGCGTTAGGTATAGGGTTAGGGCAAGGTTTAGGGTTACTGTTCGGTTTAGGTTAAGTTTAGGGTTAGGGTAAAGGTAAGGGTTACGGTTAATGTGAGGGTTAGGGGTTAGTGTTAGGGTTAGGGTTAGGTTTATGGTTAGGGTAAGGGTAAGGTTTAGGGTTAGGGTTAGGGGTTAGGGTTAGTGTTAGGGTTAGGGTAAGGTTTAGGGTTAGGTTTAGGGTAAGGGTAAGGTTAAGGGTTAGGGTTAGGGTTAGGTTTGGGTTTAGGGTTAGTGTAAGAGTAAGGGTTAGGGTTAGGGTTATGGGTAGGGTAAGGGTAAGGGTTAGGTTTAGGGTTAAGTTTATGGTTAGGGTTAGGGTTAGGCTAAGGGGTAGGTTTAGGGTTAGGGTTAGCGTTAGGGTTGGGGTTAGGGTTAGAGTTAGGGTTGGGGTTAGGGTAAGGGTAAGGGTTAGGGTTAGGGTTAGGGTAAGGTTTAGGGTTAGGGTAAGGATTAGGGTTAGGGTTAGGGTTAGGGTTAGGATTAAGGTTAGGGTTAGTGTTAGGTTTAGTGAAAGGTTAAGGGTTAGGGTTAGGGTTAGGTCTAGGGTTAGGGTAAGGGTTAGGTTTAGGTTTAGGGTTAGTGTTCGGTTTAGGGTTAAGGTTAGGGTTAGTGTAAAGTTAAGGGTTAGGGTTAGGGTGAGGGTTATGGGTTAGTGTTAGGGTGAGGTTTAGGTTTATGGTTAGGGTAAGGTAAGGTTTAGGGTTAGTGTTAGGGTTAAGAGTTAGGGTTAGGGTTAGGGTTAGTGTAAGGGTTAGGGTTAGGTTTAGGGTAGGGGTAAGGTTTAGGGTTAGGCTTAAGGTTAGGTTTGGGGTTAGGGTTAGGGTAAGAGTAAGGGTTAGATTTAGGGTTAGGGTTAGGGTAAGGGTTAGGGTTATGGTTAGGGTTAGGGTTAAGGTTAGGGTTAGGGTTAGGGTTAGACTGAGGGTTATGGTTAGGGTTAGGGTAAGGGTTAGGGTTAGGGTTAGGGTTAGGGTTAGGGTTAGGGTAAGGGTTAGGGTTAGGGTTAGGGTTACTGTAAGGGTAAGTGTTAGGGTTAGGGTTATGGTTAGGGTTAGGCTGAGGGTAATGGTTAGGGTTTGGGGTAGTGTTAAGGTTAGTTTTAAGGTTATGGTTAGGGTAAGCATAAAGGTTAGGGTTAGGGTTAGGGTTAGGCTTAGGATTAGGGTTAGGTTTAGGTGTAGGGTTAGGGTTAAGGTAAGTGTAAGGGTTAGGATTAGGGTTAGGGTTAGGGTTAACGTTAAGGTTTGGGTTAGGGAAAGGGTTAGTTTTAGGGTTAGATTTAGGGTTAGGGTTAGGGTAAGTATTAGGGATAGGGTTAGGGTTAGGCTAAGGGTTAGGGTTAGGGTTAGGGTTGGGGTTAGCATTAAGGTTAGGCTTAGGGTTAGGGTAAGGTTAAGGGTTATGGTTATGGTTAGGGTTAGGGTTAGGTTTAGGGTAAGGGTAAGGGTTAGGTTTAGGGTTAGGTTTAAGGTTAGGGTTATGGTTGGGGTTAGGTTTAGGATTAGGCTTCGGGTTAGGGAAAGGGTTAGGGTTAGGTTTAGGGTAAGGATTAGGGTTAGGGGTTAGGGTTAGGGTTAGGGATAGGGTGAGGGTAAGGGTTAAGGTTAGTGTTCGGTTTAGGGTTAAGTTTAGGGTTAGAGTAAAGGTGAGGGCTAGGGGTTAGTGTTAGGGTTAGGGTTAGGTTTATGTTTAGGGTAAGGGTAAGGTTTAGGGTTAGGTTTAGTGTTATAGATTAGGGTTAGGGTTATGGTAAAGGTTAGGGTTAGGGTTAGGGTTAGGGTTAGAGTTATTTGTTAGGGTTAGGGTAAAGGTAAGGGTTAGAGTTAAGGTTAGGTTTAGGGTTAGGGTTTAGGGTTAGGGTTAGGATTAGGGTAAGGGTTAGGGTTAGGGTAAGGGTAAGTGTTAGGGTTAGGGTTAGGGTTAGGGTTAGGCTGAGGTAAGGGTTAGGGTTCGGGGTAGTGTTAGGGTTAGTTTTAGGGTTAGGGTTAGGGTAAGGATAAGGGTTAGGTTTAGGGTTAGGGTTAAGCTTAGGGTTAGGGTTAGGGTTAGGATTAGGGTTAGGTTTAGGTGTAGGGTTAGGGTTAAGGTAAGTGTAAGGGTTAGGATTAGGGTTAGGTTTAGGGTTAAGGTTAGGTTTTGGGTTAGGGAAAGGGTAAGGTTTAGGATTAGGGTTAGGGTTAGGGTTAGTGTAAGTATTAGCGTTAGGGTTAGGCTAAGGGTTAGGGTTAGTGTTAAGGTTAGGGTTAGCATTAAGGTTACACTTAGGTTGAGGGTAAGAGTAGGGTTATGGTTAGGGTTAGTGTTAGGTTTAGGGTTTGGGTAAGGGTAAGGGTTAAGGTTAGTTAGGGTTAAGGTTAGGGTTAGGGTTATTGTTAGGATTAGGCTTAGGGTTAGGGAAAGGGTTAGGGTTAGGGTTAGGGTAAGGATTAGGGTTAGGGGTTAGGGTTAGCATTAGGTATAGGGTGAGTGTAAGGTTTAGGGTTACTGTTCGGTTTAGGGTTAAGTTTAGTGTTAGGGTAAAGGTAAGGGTTAGGGTTAATGTGAGGGTTAGGGGTAGGTGTTAGGGTTAGGTTTAGGTTTATGGTTAGGGTAAGGGTAAGGTTTAGGGTTAGGGTTAGGGGTTAGGGTTAGGGTTAGGGTTAGGGTAAGGTTTAGGGTTAGGTTTAGGGTAAGGGTAAGGTTTAGGGTTAGGGTTAGGGTTAGGTTTGGGGTTAGGGTTAGTGTAAGTGTAAGGGTTAGGGTTAGGGTTATGAGTAGGGTAAGGGAAAGGGTTAGGGTTACGGTTAAGGTTATGGTTAGGGTTAGGGTTAGGCTAAGTGGTAGGTTTAGGGTTAGGGTTAGCCTTAGGGTTGGGGTTAGGGTAGAGGTAGGGTTGGGGTTAGGGTAAGGGTAAGCGTTAGGGTTAGGGTTAGGGTAAGGCTTAGGGTTAGGGTAAGGATTAGGGTTAGGGTTAGGGTTAGGGTTAGGATTAAGGTTAGGGTTAGGGTTAGGGTTAGGGTTAGTGAAAGGTTAAGGGTTAGGGTTAGGGTTAGGTCTAGGGTTATGGTTAGGGTAAGGGTTAGGTTTAGGGTTAGGGTTAGTGTTCGGTTTAGGGTTAAGGTTAGGGTTAGGGTAAAGTTAATGGTTAGGGTTAGGGTGAGGGTTATAGGTTAGTGATAGGGTTAGGTTTAGGTTTATTGTTAGGGTAAGGTAAGGTTTAGGGTTAGTGTTAGGTTTAAGAGTTAGGGTTAGGGTTAGGGTTAGTGTAAGGGTTAGGGTTAGGTTTAGGGTAGGGGTAAGGTTTACGGTTAGGCTTAAGGTTAGGTTTGGGGTTAGGGTTAGGGTAAATTAAGGGTTAGAGTTAGGGTTAGGGTTAGGGTAAGGGTAAGGGTTAGGGTTATGGTTAGGGTTAGGGTTAAGGTTAAGGTTAGGGTTAGGGTTAGGCTGAGGGTTATGGTTAGGGTTAGCGTAAGGGTTAGGGTTAGGGTTAGGGTTAGGGTAAGGGTAAGTGTTAGGGTTAGGGTTATGGTTAGGGTTAGGCTGAGGATAATGGTTAGGGTTTGGGGTAGTGTAAGGGTTAGATTTAGGGTTACGGTTAGGGTAAGCATAAGGGTTAGGGTTAGGTTTAGGGTTAGGGTTAGGCTTAGGATTAGGGTTAGGTTTGGGTGTAGGGTTAGGGTTAAGGTAAGTGTAAGGGTTAGGATTAGGGTTAGGGTTAGGGTTAACGTTAAGGTTTGGGTTAGGGAAAGGGTAAGGTTTAGGGTTAGATTTAGGGTTAGCGTTAGGGTAAGTATTAGGGTTAGGGTTAGGGTTAGGCTAAGGGTTAGGGTTAGGGTTAGGGTTGGGGTTAGCATTAAGGTTAGGCTTTGGGTTAGGGTAAGGGTAAGGGTTATGGTTAGGGTTATGGTTAGGTTTAGGGTAAGGGTAAGGGTTAGGTTTAGGGTTAGGGTTAAGGTTAGGGTTATGGTTGGGGTTAGGTTTAGGATTAGGCTTAGGGTTAGGGAAAGGGTTAGGGTTAGGTTTAGGGTAAGGATTAGGTTTAGGGGTTAGGGTTAGGGTTAGGGATAGGGTGAGGGTAAGGGTTAAGGTTAGTGTTCGGTTTAGGGTTAAGGTTAGGGTTAGAGTAAAGGTAAGGGTTATGGTTAGGGTGAGGGTTAGGGGTTAGTGTTAGGGTTAGGGTTAGGTTTATGTTTAGGGTAAGGGTAAGGTTTAGGGTTAGGTTTAGTGTTATGGGTTAGGGTTAGGGTTACGGTAAAGGTTAGGGTTAGGGTTAGGGTTAGTGTTAGAGTTATTTGTTAGGGTTAGGGTAAGGGTAATGGTTAGGGTTAGGGTTAGGTTTAGGGTTAGGGTTTAGGGTTAGGGTAGGATTAGGGTAAGGGTTAGGGTTAGGGTAAGGGTAAGTGTTAGGGTTAGGGTTAGGGTTAGGGTTAGGCTGAGGTAAGGGTTAGGGTTAGGGTTAGGGTTAGTTTTAGGGTTAGGCTTAGGGTAAGGATAAGGGTTAGGGTTAAGGTTAGGGTTAAGCTTAGGGTTAGGGTTAGGGTTAGGGTTAGGTTTATGGTTAGGTTTAGGTGTAGGGTTAGGGTTAAGGTAAGTGTAAGGGTTAGGATTAGGGTTAGGGTTAGCGTTAAGGTTAGGGTTTGGGTTAGGGAAAGTGTAAGGTTTAGGATTAGGGTTAGGGTTAGGGTTAGGGTAAGTATTAGGGTTAGGGTTAGGGTTAGGCTAAGGGTTAGGGTTAGGGTTAAGGTTAGGGTTAGCATTAAGGTTAGACTTAGGTTTAGGGTAAGGGTAAGGGTTATGGTTAGGGTTAGTGTTAGGTTTAGGGTTTGGGTAAGGATAAGGGTTAGGGTTAGTTTAGGGTTAAGGTTAGGGTTAGGGTTAGGGTTATTGTTAGGATTAGGCTTAGGGTTAGGGAAAGGGTTAGGGTTAGGTTTAGGGTAAGGATTAGGGTTAGGGGTTAGGGTTAGCGTTAGGTATAGGGTGAGGGTAAGGGTTAGGGTTACTGTTCGGTTTAGGGTTAAGTTTCGGGTTAGGGTAAAGGTAAGGGTTAGGGTTAATGTGAGGGTTAGGGGTTAGTGTTAGGGTTAGGGTTAGGTTTATGGTTAGGGTAAGGGTAAGGTTTAGGGTTAGGGTTAGGGGTTAGGGTTAGGGTTAGGGTAAGTTTTAGGGTTAGGTTTAGGGTAAGGGTAAGGTTTAGGTTTAGGGTTAGGGTTAGGTTTGGGGTTAGGGTTAGTGTAAGCGTAAGGGTTAAGATTAGGGTTATGGGTAGGGTAAGGGTAAGGGTTAAGGTTATGGTTAGGGTTAGGGATAGGGTAAGGATAAGGGTTAGGAGTTAGGGTTAGGGTTAGGTATAGGTTGAGGGTAAGGGTTATGGTTAGTGTTCGGTTTAGGGTTAAGGTTAGGGTTAGGGTAATGTTAAGGGTTAGGGATAGGGTGAGGGTTAGGGGTTAGTGTTAGGGTTAGGGTTAGGTTTATGGTTATGGTAAGGGTAAGGTTTAGGGTTAGGGTTAGGGTTAGGGTAGTTTTAGGGTTAGGTTTAGGGTAAGGGTAAGGTTTAGGGTTAGAGTTAGCGTTAGGTTTGGGGTTAGGGTTAGTGTAAGAGTAAGGGTTACGGTTAGTGTTATGTGTAGTGTAAGGGTAAGCTTTAGGTTTAGGGTTAGGTTTATGGTTTTGGTTATGGTTAGGGTTAGGCTAAGGGGTGGTTTAGGGTTAGGGTTAGCGTTAGGGTTGGGGTTAGGGTTAGAGGTAGAGTTGGGGTTAGGGTAAGTGTAAGGGTTAGGGTTAGGGTTAGGGTTAGCGTAAGGCTTAGGGTTAGGGTAAGGATTAGGGTTAGGGTTAGGGTTAGGTTTAGTATTAAGGTTAGGGTTAGGGTTAGGGTTAGAGTTAGAGAAAGGTTAAGGGTTAGGGTTAGGGTTAGGTCTAGGGTTAGGGTTAGGGTAAGGGTTAGAGTTAGGGTTAGTGTTCGGTTTACGGTTAAGGTTAGGGTTAGGGTAAAGTTAAGTGTTAGGGTTAGGGTGAGGGTCAGGGGTTAGTTTTAGGGTTAGGTTTAGGTTTATGGTTAGGGTAAGGTAAGGTTTAGGGTTAGGGTTAGGGGTTAGGCTTAGGGTTAGGTTTGAGGTTAGGGTTAGGGTAAGAGTAAGGGTTAGAGTTAGGGTTAGGGTTAGGGTAAGGGTAAGGGTTAGGGTTATGGTTATGGTTAGGGTTAAGTTTAGGCTTAGGGTTAGGGTCAGGCTGAGGGTTAGGGTTAGGGTTAGGGTTCTGGTTACGGTTGGGGTTAGGGTTAGAGGTAGGGTTGGGGTTGGGGTAAGGGTAAGGGTTAGGGTTAGGGTTAGGGTTAGGGTAAGGCTTAGGGTTAGGGTTAGGGTAAGGATTAGTTTTAGGGGTTAGGGTTAGCGTTAGGTATAGGGTGAGGGTAAGGGCTAGGGTTAGTGTTCGGTTTAGGGTTAAGGTTAGGGTTAGGGTAAAGGTAAGTGTTATGGTTAGGGTGAGGGTTAGGCGTTAGTGTTAGGGTTAGGGTTAGGTTTATGGTTAGGGTAAAGTTAAGGTTTAGGGTTAAGGTTAGGGGTTAGGATTAGTGTTAGGCTTAGGGTAAGATTTACGGTTAGGTTTAGGGTAAGGGTAAGGTTTAGGGTTAGGGTTCAGGTTAGGTTTGGGGTTGGGTTTAGTATAAGGGTAAGGGTTAGGGTTAGGGTTATGGGTAGGGTAAGGGTAAGCTTTAGGGTTAGGGTTAGGGTTAAGGTTATGGTTAGGGTTAGGGTTAGGCTAAGGGTTAGGTTTAGGGTTAGGGTAAGGGTTAGGGTTGGGGTTAGGATTACAGGTAGGGTTGGGGTTAGGGTAAGGGTAAGGGTTAGGGTTAGGGTTAGGGTAAGGTTTAGGGTTAGGGTAAGGTTTAGGGTTAGGGTTAGGGTTAGGGTTAGGGTTAGCATTAAGGTTAGGGTTAGGGTTAGGGTTAGGGAAAGGTTAAGTGTTAGGGTCAGGGTTAGGGTTAGGTCTAGGATTAGAGTTAGGATAAGGGTTAGGGTTAGGGTTAGTGTTCGGTTTAGGGTTAAGGTTAGGGTTAGGGTAAAGTTGAAGGTTAGGCTTAGGGTGAGGTTTAGGGGTTAGTATTAGGGTTAGGGTTAGGTTTATGGTTAGGGTACGGCAAGGTTTAGGGTTAGGGTTAGGGTTAGGCATTAGTGTTTGTGTTAAGGTTAGGGTAAGGGTTAGGGTTAAGTTTAGGGTAAGGGTAATGTTTAGGGTTAGGCTTAGTGTTAGGTTTGGGGTTAGGGTTAGGGTAAGAGTAAGGGTTAGGGTTAGGGTTAGGGTAAGGGTAAGTGTTAGGGTTAGGGTTATGGTTAGGGTTAAGGTTAGGGTTAGGGTTAGGGTTAGGCTGAGGGTTAGTTTTAGTGTTAGGGTAAGGGTTAGGATTAGGGTAAGGGTTAGTGTTAGGATTAAGGTTAGGTTTAGGGTTAGCGTTAGGGTTAGGGAAAGGGTAAGGCTTTGGTTTAGGGTTAGGGTTAGGGTTAGGGTAAGGATAAGGGTTAGCTTTAGGTTTAGGGTAAGGGTTATGGTTAGGGATAGTGTTAGGTTTAGGGTTAGGGTAAGGGTAAGGGTTAGGGTTAGGTTAGGGTTAAGGGTAGGGTTAGGGTTAGGGTTAGAATTAGGATTAGGCTTAGGGTTAGGAAAAGGTTTAGGGGTAGGTTTGGGGTAAGGATTAGGGTTAGGAGTTAGGGTTAGGGTTAGGTATAGGTTGAGGGTAAGGGTTAGGGTTAGTGTTCGGTTTAGGGTTAAGTTTAGGGTTAGGGTAAAGGTAAGGGTTAGGGTTAGGGTGAGGGTTAGGGGTTAGTGTTAGGGTTAGCGTTAGGTTTATGGTTAGGGTAAGGGTAAGGTTTAAGGTTAGGTTTAGCGTTAGGGTAAGTTTAGGGTTAGGTTTAGGGTAAGGGTAAGCTTTAGGTTTAGGGTTAGGGTTAAGGTTATGGTTAGGGTTAGGGTTAGGCTAAGGGGTAGGTTTAGGGTTAGGGTTAGCGTTAGGGTTGGGGTTAGTGTAAGAGGTAGGGTTGGGGTTAGGGTAAGGGTAAGGGTTAGGGTTAGTGTTAGGGTTAGGGTAAGGCTTAGGGTTAGGGTAAGGATTAGGGTTAGGGTTAGGTTTAGGATTAAGGTTAGGGTTAAGGTTAGGGTTAGAGTTAGTGAAAGGTTAAGGGTTAGGGTTACGGTTAGGTCTAGGGTTAGGGTTAGGGTAAGGGTTAGGGTTAGGGTTAGTGTTCGGTTTACAGTTAAGGTTAGGGTTAGGGTAAAGTTAAGTGTTAGGGTA
>NW_028327333.1:0-2500 GCF_031878675.1 Megascapheus bottae
TTTTATGGCTAGGTTTAGGGTTACGGTTAGGGTTCGGTTTAGGGTTAGGGTTAGGGTTAGGTTAGGGTTAGCTTTAGGGTTAGGGTTAAGGTTAGGTTTAGGTTTAGGGTAAGGGTATGTGTTAGGGTTAGGTTTAGCGTTAGGGTTAGGATAAGGATTAGGGTTAGGGTTAGGGTTAGGGTTAGGGTAAGCATTAGGCTTAGGGTTAGTGTTTGGTTAAGGGTAAGGGTTAGGGTTAGGATTAGGGTTAGGGTTAGGGTAGGGTTAGGGTTAGGGTTATGGTTAGGTTTAGGGTTAGGGTTAGGGTAAGGGTAAGGGTTAGGGTTAGGGTTAGGGTTAGGTTTAGGATTGGGGTAAAGGTTAAGGTTAGGGTTAGGTTTAGGATTAGGGTTAGGGTAAGGGTAATGGTTAGCGTTAGGGTTAGGGTTAGGTTTAGGGTTGGGGTTAAGTTAGGGTTAGGGTAAGGGAAAGGGTTAGGGTTAGGGTTAGGGCTAGGGTAAGGATAGGTTTAGGGTTAGGGTTATTGTTAGGGTTATGTTTACGGTTACTGTTAGGGTTAGAGTTAGGGATAGTGTAAGGGTATGTGTTAGAGTTAGGGCTAAGGTTAGGGTTAGGGTTAGCGATAGGGTATGGTTAAGGTTTAGGGTTAGGTTTAAGGTAAGGGTAAGGTTTAGGGTTAGGGTTAGGTTTAGGGTAAGGTTTAGGGTTAGGTTTATGGTACGGATAAGGTTTAGCGTTAGGGTTAGGGTTAGGGTTTGGGTAAGGGTAATTGTTAGGTTTAGGATTAGGGTTAGGGTTAGCATTAAGGTTAGGGTTAGGGTGAGGGTAGGGTAAGGGTTAGGGTTAGGGTTAGGGTTAGGATTAGGGTAAGGATTAGGGTTAGGTTTAGGGTAGAGATAAGGTTTAGGGTTAGGGTTAGGGTTGGGGTTAGGGTAAGGATTAGGTAGGGTTAGGTTAGGGTTACGGTTAGGGTTAGGGTTAGGGTAAGGGTTAGGGTTAGGGTTAGGGTTAGGGTTAGGGTAAGGGTTAGGGTTAGGTTTAGGGTAAAGATAAGGTTTAGGGTTAGGGTTATGGTTAGGGTAAGGTTTAGGGTTAGGGTTAGGGTTAGGGTTAGGATTATGGTTAGGGTAAGTGTAAGGGTTAGGGTTAGGTTTAGGGTTAGGGTAAGGGTCAGGGTTAGGATTAGGGTTAAGATTAGGTTTAGGGTTAGGGTTAGGGTTATGGTTAGGGTAAGTGTAAGGGTTAGGGTTAGGTTTAGGTTTAGGGTTAGGGTTAGGGTTAAGTTTAGGGTTAGGGTTAGGGTTAGTGTAAGGGTTAGGTTTAGGGTTAGGTTTAGGGTAAGTGTTAGGGTTAGGTTTAGGGTTAGGGTTAGGGTTAGGGTAAGGGTTAGGGTGTGGGTTAGGGTAAGGGTAATGGTTAGGGTTAAGTTTAGGTTTAGGTTTAGGGTTTGGGTTAGGGTTAGGGTTAGGTTAGGGTTACGGTTAGGCTTAGGTTTAGGGTTAGGGTTAGGGTTAGGTTTAATGTTAGGTTTAGGGTAAGGGTTAGGGTTAGGTTTAGGGGAAGGGTATGTGTTAGGGTTAGGGGTAGGGTTAGGGTAAGGGTTAGGATAAGGGATAGGGTTAGGGTTAGGGTTAGGGTAAGCGTTAGGTTTAGGGTTAGTTTTAGTGTTACGGTTAGAGTTAGGTTTATGGTTAGGGTTAGATTTAGGGTTAGGTTTAGGTTTAGGGTTAGGGTTAGGGTTAGGGTAAGGGTATGTGTTAGGGTTAGGGTTAGGGTTAGGGTTAGGGTTAGGGTAAGCGTTAGGTTTAGGGGTAGGGTTAGGGTTAGGGTAAGGTTAACAGTTAGGGTTGGGGTTAGGGTTACGTTTAGTGTTAGGGATAGGGTTAGGGTTAAGATAAGGGTAAGGGTTAGGGTTAAGATTAGGGATAGGGTTAGGTTTAGGGTTAGGGTTAGAGTTAGGGTAAGGGGTAGGGTTAGGGTTAGGATTAGGGTTAGGTTTAGGGTAAGGGTTAGGGTTAGTGTTAGGGTTAGGGTTAAGTTTGGGTTAGGGTTAGGGTTAGGGTAAGGTTTAGGATTAGGGTTAGGGTAAGGTTTAGGTTTAGGTTTAGGGTTAGGGTTAGTGTTAGGTTTAGGGTTAGGGTAAGGGTAAAGGTTAGGGTTAACTTTAGGGTTAGGGTTAGGTTAAGGGTTAGGGTTAGGGTTAGGGTTAGGATAAGGATTAGTTTTAGGGTTAGGGTTAGGTTAAGGGTTTGGGTTAGCGTTAGGGTTACGGTTAGGGTTAGGGGATAGAGTTGTGGTTGGTTTAGGGTTAGGGTTAGCATAAGGATAAGAGTTAGGTTTAAGTATAGGGTTAGGGTTCGGGTTAGGTTTAGGTTTAGGGATAGGGTAAGAGTAAGAATTAGGGTTGGGTTTGGGTTAGGGTTAAGGTTAGGGTTAGGTTTAGGGTAAGGGTAAGATTTAGGGTTAGAGTTAAGGTTAGGGTTAGGGTAAGGGTTAGGGT